>NW_027532041.1:633590-640723 GCF_008692635.1 Crocuta crocuta | reverse complement strand
CCATGGAGAAGAAGGGGAAAAATATTTGGGGAGAGGGAGGGAGGCAAACCATGAGAGACTCTTGAATGCTGAGAACAAACTGAGGGCTGATGGGGGGGAGGGGAATGGGGGTGATCATCATGGAGGAGGGCACTTGTTGAGATGAGCACTGGGTGTTATATGGAAACCAACTTTACAATAAAGTATTTAAGAAAAAAAAAGGAATCATATTAGTTTTCTATTGCTGCTATAACAAATATAACACAAACTTAGTGGCTTAAAACAATGCAGGTTTATTTATTTATCTTACAATTCTTCAGGTCAGAAGTCGAAAATATGTCTCTGTCAGTTAAAATCAAGGAATCGACATTTCTATCTGGAGGTTGTAGGGGAAAATTAGAAGCCTTTTCTAGTTTCCAGTGGCCACCTATATTTCTTGGCTTGTGGCCCTCATTCCATTATCACACCCAGAAACTTCTGGATAAATCCTTTCCAGGCTGGCATCTTTCTGGTTCTCTCACACTGCTTCCCTTTTCCACTTAGGCTTATGATTATACTGGGCCCAGTTGGAAAATCTAAGATAATGTCTTCACCTGAAGATCAGTTGATTGGCAATGTCCATTCCATTTGTAACTTCAATTCTCCTTTTCCATGTAACCTAACGTGTTTACAGGTTCTGAATTAAGACATGAACATCTTTGGGGGTGGAGGATGCATTATTTTACCTATCACAGGAATTGAGGTCAATAGGCCTCTAGTTTGAAGATTTATGATTATCTAGCTATGAGTTGGGCTTTATTTAATGTTTTCTGAAGCTATAGGTACCAGGAGTCTTAAATTTCTCTAATTTATTTTTTACTTTGTATCCCTCTTCACTTTGTCTTCCCTAAATACCTTCTCAGAAAAAAATCATGTGTGTTTTACAGCTTTTTTGGAGGTAATGCACTACTTTATTGGAGCCCTGTTGGTGTGGTGGTAATATTTGGAAAATGGGGAATATTGTATAATCCTTTAATCTTAGTCTTTTAGTAGGACCATGTCTCTGGTCTATGACTTTCACAAGTATTTCTTCTTATATGGATTACTGTTTTATATTAGTTGAGACAGAAAGACTAGAGGATCCTGGCGACAAAAATATGTTTACTCCTGCCTCTGGGAAACATACTTGGTATTTTTTTTCCTCCTTGGAGACTGGGTTTTTGTTATGGAGAATACTCTGGGCACTTTGTACAAGGATTACTCTAACCCTCCCCTGCTAGAGCAATGAGAGGATCTTTCTTGTATCGTCACCATGCAAATCTGGTGGGTTTCCTGGAAGTAAATCCCATACAAGTTTGAATGCTTATCTAGTACTTCAGCCCTCAGAGTTTCTCACACTCATACTTGTCCATACACATCCTCCAGTAATTTGTCAAAGGTACCTTTTTAGTCTTCCTACTAGGTTATAGCTATAGTAGCTTCTGCTCCATGTAAGGCCATATTGCCTATGACTCTGGATTTACTTGGTTTTCCAGATTTTGGGGTGGTGGTTTGGTATGTAAACTCAGTTCTCTCGTGGGTCCAGTAAATCATTGATTTTGTTTAGATTTTTCTTGTTGTAAAGGTGAGAGCAATTACTTCCAAACTCTACATGTTGGGGCTAAAACTGGAAGTTTCCTGCATTTTAAAAACTCTATTCCCCTTTCAGTTGCACTTAAATCTCTCCTTACAGGAATCCTCCTGAATTTGTCATCATTATAATTTCCTGTCCTAGCAGTGCAGACTCCAGTAGCCCTTTTATTCTCTGCCCATCAACTCTAACCTGGTCCCCCAGGTACTCTTTCCATATCTCTTCTCCAGTTAGGGAGCATCCATTTTATAAAATGCCTCCAATTTCTCTGAGTCTCCTATAGACCACTCTTCCATGTCTTTATAAATTGTTCACTTGATTTTCCTATACCACCCAACCGTTGTTCTCTTCTGGTGAATTGTAACCATAATTCATTTTGCATTTCCTTTCTCACCTTCAACTCCCAGGCTGATTTACAACAATGCAAATTTATGCTTCCTAACCCACACTGAGTCTTTAGAGCCAGTTTCATCCCCCTTACCTGTCTTTGGTTCACTCCCTTTCCCATGGCATCATTGAGTATTATAAGTATTTACCGTCTCTCTTTACCCTCTCTTGTTCTCAATCTTAATACATAGTCTATCATGCCCTTCAACAAAAATTGAGGCCATCAGTCAAAACTTCCTCAACTTCTCTTTATGTCCATTCTTGACTCTGACATGGCATAGGTACTAGGTAATTGACCAGTAAGAATAAGATATCCTGCCTACATCTAAGGAATTTAAAAAACATACATGCTCAAGTACAAAATGAGCACTAAATGTAGCAAGTGCTCAAGTTTGTAATTGTAACAAAAATTCAGAACTTTAAATTATTATTTTCTTTTATGCATACAATGACTTGGAAGGTAAGTATAATTATTATCCCTTTTACATAGCTGAATGAACTGAGATTCAGAGATATATTGTAATTTTCATAGAGATGCTGAGTGAATACAAGTAGAATCTTGGTTTACAATCATATCTGACTTATAAAAATAAGTAGCCTTTTTTATAAACCTAGGTGTAATATTTAATATTGTGTTGAACCTGTTCTAGGCCCCTTCTCTGGGTTGTTACATACCTCTGGAGGAATGCAAGAGTAGGTAAGCATTGCCAGCAGTTGCCTACAGATATTGCCTTGAACCTTATTCAAAGCCTCATTAAAGCATGTGTCTATCTTTTCCCTGTCCTGGATTCTTGATTTCTGGGATTTCTTTCTAAGCAGCAAGGTGAAAATAGATCAGGTGACATAAGATAGCTATATAATGATGTGATTTATTATTAACCCTGTTTCTAAACAGTAACAGGAAAAAGAAAATGTCAGCAGTAGCTGGAAACTTTATCAAGCAAATAGGCTAAAATAGATCCTTTTTTCTTACATAAGTCACTTTATTTGATGGCACTCTTCTTTGTCAGACATATAAATTGTTTCCCAGAGCTTCTCGTGGTTGGAGCCTACTTGGCTATTAGAGTTCTCCCACTTTTTACTTATTTCAGTTGCATGTATTATTTTCTTAATGTTTTATTACTGTTATTATAAAGTGAGGTTCTGCTTTAACAAATATCTGAAAGGGGAATATGTTCAGTGTATCTTTGACCAATACCTTTGTGTCTATCTATTTAGAATCCTATCATGTTCATATCTAACCTCATGCCCGTGAGTTTAAAAAAACAAACTAAAAAAGCAAACCACTGTATACTACTGCCTGTTTTCTCTTGTTTTGACTCTTTCTTCCCCCAAATTTGTTTAAACTGAATATTCCTTCCTCAATTTCTCATGTAACTCCTTCTATTTCCACTAGCAAACTTGATCTTCCTCTCCTTTCATAGATATCCTTCTGATCAACACTTCCCACTTAGCATTCTTATTCAAGCTTCATCTTAGCGTGCATAAACCATCCTTTAATTGAAAATTATATCCTTATGGTAGCTACAGCACCTCTTTTATTTTTTAAAGTTTTTATTTAAATATGAGTTAATATACAATATAATATTAGTTTCAGGTATACAACACTTCTGTTACTTTTGACAGTTTTTTTTTCAAAAAAATTTTTTTTCGCTTAGTACAGAGGCCTGAGAGTTCTTCAGCAGCTTTCAAAGTACTTAACTTTTAAGCAGGGACTTCTTTATCTAAAGGGATAAGGGACATCAGCTTTATTATGTTATTCAAGTGTATCACAATTATCATCAGCCGTCTCTGTGCCAGTTTTAACAATGGTCTTTGTTTTATTCACTTCTGATATAGAATTACCTGCCAAGTATGGTTTCAAGCATGTGACCAATGGGCATAAAAAGAATAGAAATGTCACATAAAAAAACCTCAAATGTATTTCAAGCTCATCAGAGTTGTCTTTTGAAAAAAAAAAGACTCCCTTAATTAAACATAATTATAAATTTACAAAATATCATGATATTTTATATTTTAGATATAGTGGGCCTATAATTGTCATTGTTAATAGGATTTAGAAAAATATTACCAGATACTTAATCTCTCTTTTTGATATGGTTGTAAAGAATTCTCCTTCAAGCTCTTTGCAGAGGGTGACTCACTTGTGAGACCTTCAGAATTGTACAGAATTTTCAAAAACAAAAGTGATCCAGTTTATTGTAACTGCTATTACTGAAATAAATTGCCATCCTCAAGCCCCAAGCCTGCTAGATCTCTTTGCTTTTTACATTAAGCAAAATAATATTCTGAGTACAAACAGGTCATAATAGTGTTTATAGAGTGACTAATATAGGAAAACTAATCTTAGAGGAATCAAGAGAGCAGGATCTTAGGAAAATCTCTGAATTCCCAAAACAGCTTTTAAAAATAACAGTTTTTGGAGTGCCTGGGTGTGTCAGTTGGTTAAACGTCCGACTTCGGCTCAGGTCATGATCTCATGGTTCGTGAGTTTGAGCCCACATCAAGCTCTGTGCTGACAGCTCAGAGTCTGGAGCCTGCTTCAGATTCCGTGTCTCTCTCTCTTTGCCTCTTCTCCTCTCTCTCTCTCTCTCTCTCTCTCTCAAAAATAAATAAACATTAAAAAATTTAAAAAAAAAATAAGTTTTCATCCAGAACTCTGTGTGCTCAGAGAAGGCCCGTGAATGTGTATTAATTAACTGGTAACAAAACTAGATTTTAGAATTTGCTGCCAAATTCCATCCCATATAAAACGGTCTTGTGTAATAAGAATGGACTTAGTGGTTTACTGGTTTTAATGAGAGGCAAAGCCTGAGGAAACATCTTAGGGTAAGGGATAGAAGGACTGATTGTTTTGAAATGAGTAGTATGTATTGCTAAGAACACCAGGCAGCTTCTCAGGATACCCCAGTTACACACTTTGGCTCAGTTTTCTTTATTGTGGGGGTAAAGTTTAAGCAGTCTGTTGTTTCAATTTTAGAAGTTTTTGAAAGAGAGGGACCATATTTTATTTTGGCAAATCTATACAGTTTGTGTATATGTGTGTGTACACATACCATTTTTATTGATTTGTGAGACTTAGCAATATGTGACACAACAAGAAGAATTCAAATATATAATGATTCTGGCTTTCAGGGTCTTATACTTAGACCAAAGCAGGAGCTAATTTTGATAGTTTTTTTTTTTTTTTAATGAGAAAGATGGGTAGGTCTCGAAGGTACAGTTTCCTGACATAGTTGACAGTGTGCTATGAGAATGGTTGGGTTGGCATTCCTTCATGTAGGCAGTTATCTTTCATGAAATTTAGGCACAGGGGATCAAAAAAGTTGGAAGTGTGTGGTGTGGAATTAAGTGGTTCAATTTAATCAGGGATAGGAAAAAGTTCAAACGGAAACGTGTAATATTCTTAAAGGGCATCTAGCATTCTTGAGACTTACCTGAGCTAGCTGTATAATTTGACTAATTCACATTCATAAATTAGCAGAAGAAGTCTGGTAGAATACAGAATTTGGAACCAGAGAGGGCTGAGCTGGAATACCAATTTTTCTATTTGTCAGTAGAAAGACCTTGAAAACAGTAAACGATCTTTCTGAGTACCAGCATTTTCATCTGTGGAAAGGAAAACAATAAATACTTCCTTGAGTTTTTATAGATTATAATACATGCAAAATCTCAAGTGCATATCTTGCAGTAGGTATTTAGAAATATTATTTATATTTCTCCTACTGCCAGAGAAAATGGGGCTATATGTGATATTACTTTAATTTAGCATCTCAGTTTTAAGGCTCTAGAATATGTCATTTTAAGGAAATTGAATTCTTAAAGTTGAATTTCTCAGATGATTTCTGAGTAGTCCATGGCATTCATCTAAATTTGAATCTTCTAACACATTCTCCAAAAACTGAAAATCAGGTAGATCAGGGGTCAGCAGTCTTACTCTGTAAAGGGACCAGTAAATATTTTAGGCTCTGTTGGCCACAGAGTCTCTTTCACAACTGTTTTACTCTGGTATTGTAATGTGAAAGTAGTCATAAAAATGCATAAACAAATAAACATGATATTTATTTCAAAAACAGGTGATGTACTAGATTTGACCAGGGAGCCATAGTTTGCCAGCTCCTGAAGTAGAAGAACAAATATAACAACACATATCCTATACTTTTAGTATAAGTCATACATATTTCAAAATGCTCCTAAGTAGGAATTACATATTTCAAAATGCTCCTAAGTAGAAAAATAAAAATCAGTTTTCAGTGGAGCTATTTTTCAGATCTCTACCACAGGTCTTTACAAAGTACAATATGTGACCAGAAAAACTGTGGAAGAGAAAAGGGGGAAATGAAAGGCCTAAATGATTTATTTATTTATTTATTTATTTTTTTAATAGTTTATTGTCAAATTAGTTTCCACATAACACTCAGTGCTCTAAATGATTTATAATCAATAGCAGAAAGAAAAAGTCAGTCTATATAAGGAAATACTGAAAAAAAGGTCCTGATAGTACTAACTACGAGAATGATGTGTAAAGAAAGGTAAGGGAGGCCTCTTTAGGAGGCATCCTCAGAAAGGCAGCACTTAGGAAGAATAGAGGAAAAAGGAAAGAAGAAGCATATTGTGGAAACTGTATGGCAAAGAGAAAAGGAGAAAGAGGTGGATCCTTAAAAACACAATTTTAAATAATTGAAGGCCATAACTCTTCAAAGAAGAGCCATCTATTAAAGAAACTGAATGTTGGAACACTGACAGAAAAGTGGTCTTGAATTAGGAATCTTTTAAACCACCCTAAACTGTCAGACTGCTCTCAGAAATACAAAAATATGAGTTTATTTATTTATTTATTTTATTTTTAAATTTAAGTTAGTTAGCATATAGTGCAACAGTGATTTCAGGAGTAGATTCCATAATGCCCCTTACCCATTTTCCCCCCCCACAACCTTCTGTTCTCTATATTTAAGAGTCTCTTATGTTTTGTCCCCCTCCCTGTTTTTATATTATTTTTGCTTCCTTTCTGTTTTGTATCTTAAATATCTCATCTGAGTGAAGTCGTAGGATATTTGTCTTTGACTGACTAATTTTGCTTATCATAATACCCTCTAGTTCCATCCATGTAGTTGCAGATAATAAGATTTCATTCTTTTTGATTGCCCAGCAACATTCC
>NW_027532041.1:572352-629131 GCF_008692635.1 Crocuta crocuta | reverse complement strand
GTATATATATATGGTACATATATATATGGTATGTATATATATATATGGTATATAAAATATACCATTGTATATATACACCACATCTTATTTATCCATTCATCCATCAACGGACATTTGGGCTCTTTCCATACTTTGGCTGTTGTCGATAGCACTGCTATAAACTTCAGGGTGAATGAGCCCCTTCAAAACAGCACATCTGTAGTATCCCTTGTATAGATACCTACTAGTGCAATTGCTGGGTCATAGTGTAGTTCCAGTTTTAATTTTTTGAGGAACCTCCATACTATTTCCCACAGTGTCTGTACCAGTTTGCATTCCCACCAGCAGTGCAGAAGAGATCCTCTTTCTCCGCATCCTCACCAACATCTGTCATTGCCTGAGTTGTTAATTTTAGCCATTCTGACTGGAGTAAGGTGGTATCTCATTGTGGTTTTAATTTGTATTTTCCTGATGATGAGTGATGTTGAGCATTTTTTCATGTGTCAGTCATCTGGATGTCTTCTTTGGAAAAGTGTATATTCATGCCTTTTGCCCATTTCTTCACTGGATTATTTGTGTTTCAGGTGTGGAGTTTGATAAGTTCTTTATAGATTTTGAATACTAGCCCTTTATCCTATATGTCATTTGCAAATATCTTCTCCCATTCTGTCAGTTGCCTTTTAGTTTTGCTGATTGTTTCCTTCGCTGTACAGAAGCTTTTTATTTTGATCAGGTTCCAAAAGTTCAGCAAAAATATGAATTTTATATGTGCAAAGCTACTAGGAGAAAAAAAATAGAACATATGAATAAAATTTGTCAGATGAAGGAAATTCTATTTCACCCGCCTCCAATTAACTAAGAGGTAGAAGATAACTGCAAAGCATAATTCCATATTGAAATATAGATTACTAAATAAGCACATGAAGAAAAGAAGGAGTAGATCTGAATAAAAACTAGGTTACTCTAAATAAGTTAAAAATATAAGGTAAAAATGTTAGAGATATAGATATAAAATTAATACAGTGAAGGAAGATCCAACATACTGGAATCCATGAAGATGAAAATTCAAACACTGAAACACTATTAATATTAAAATTCTATTACAAGAAAAGCTTTCTGAAATTTAAGAAAAATGTATTTCAAGGACCCACTGATGCCTGAGAAAATTATCAACTCTGCTGTGTACCTAAGTAAAAATAATGATTGTAAGGAGAAAATCCTCATGGCCTCTAGAAAAGCAACATGTATATCAATCTATCAAAGGAAAATCATTTTCAAGAAACTGAGGCAAAGAAATTGTAAACCAGGGCACCTGGATGGTTCATTCGGTAACCATCTGACTTCCACTCAGGTCATGATATCACGGTTTGTGGTTTCAAGCCCCATGTTGGACTCGGTACTAAAAGCTCAGAGCCTGGAGCCTGCTTCAAATTCTGTCTCCCTTTCTGTCTCTCTGTCCCTCCCCTGCTTGTGTTCCCTCTCTATCAAAAGTAAATAAATAAACATTAAAAAAAAAAAAGAAATTGAGGGTGCCTGGATGGTCNCCCCTGCTTGTGTTCCCTCTCTATCAAAAGTAAATAAATAAACATTAAAAAAAAAAAAAGAAATTGAGGGTGCCTGGATGGTCCATTCGGTTAAGCATCCAACTTCAGCTCAGGTCATGATCTCATGGTTCGTGAGTTCAAACCCTGTGTCAGGCTCTGTGCTGATAGCCCAGAGCCTGGAGCCTGCTTCCTATTCTGTGTCTCTATCTGCTTCCTCCCTGCTCATATTCTGTGTCTCTCTTTCCAAAATAAATAAACATTAAAAAAATTGCAAACCAAGGATGTTATATTCATCCAGGTTGTTCTTTAAATGTCTTGGCCATATAAAAATAGTAAACATGCAATGACTCAGGAATATTTTATCTTTGAGTCTTTCTTGAGCCAAACAACTAGAGAGTGAACTTCAAGCAACTATTAAGATAACTAGAGTAGTTTCAGCAAAAGGAGTTATTTAATTTAAAATATCAGATTAATAAAGTGAGGATGGGTAGAAGAAAAATGTGTAAATGTTATATGCTCTTAGAAAGTAAAAATAATGCAGCTAAAATGAAGAAGGGAGAAATAATGAGAAAGTAGAATAAGCTATTATATAAGCAATGTGTGGTGTCAAAGGTACTATTAATAACTGACAAACTAAATAGTAAAAGTTAAATAAGAAAATAGAACTCTAAGGGCATTTAAGAAGACTATCAGTACAAAAGTAAACCAGTATAGCCAAAACATAAATCTTTTTATATACCAAAAGAAATAAAATTAAAGACAACCTCCCACATAATATAGGTAAAGAAACAACATAGAAAACAAACATAGTTTACCTAGTATTTGTTACATTAAAATTTATTAGTTATATTAATATATGTGAATAGACTTAACCAAAAGAAATTCTAAAGCAAAGAAATTATATTACTGACCACTATAGAAATACATATGAAGACCTAGATTAAATGAGGAACAGTTAACTTTTTAAATTGAACCCATAGATCAGTTTTCATGGAAGAAATATTTAAAGTTATTAAGAAATAATTGCATAAGGAACTTGTATCAAATATGTAAAATTTAAATTTTATTTTTATTAAATTTTTTTTTTTTTTATTTTAGAGAGAGCACATGAGCAAGGGGTAGAGGGAGAGAGAGAATCTCAAGCAGGCTCCATGCTCAGCACAGAGCCCGTGTAGGGCTTGTTCAATGATCCTGGGATCATGACCTGATCTGAAATAAAGTGAGACACTCAAACAACTGAGCCACCCAGGCTCCCCAAATATTTAAAGTTTAGATAATTCTAATGCTACATAATTTGTTCCAAGGCACAGAAATCAAGGGAAATATTCAAATCCTCTTTTATGATGCAAATACATTAGTAGCTAAATCGACAAATACAAAAAATACATTATTGACCAATGTGGCATGTAAACATCAGTACAAAATACGCTAAGTAAAATATTTTCAACCAGAATCCAACACTCCAATAAGAAAATAAAACACACATGATCCAGTAGGATTTATTTCAGTAATGCATGGTTAGTTTAATATTTGAAAATATATGCAAAATACTGCATTAATAGGTCTAAGGAGAAAAATATAATTGGTGAATACTTTCTTAACATAATTTTATATCTGTCTATGCCTATATTTATATCCATCCTGTTTCTAAACCAGCATCATATTTAGTTGGAAAACACTAGAAGCATATGCCAAATTTATATGAAAAAAACCTTTATAACATCCCAAAAAATACTAAATGAAAATAGTTTTTATTTTAAAATGGTAAATTATTATAATGCAATGTCATTTCTTTCTAATTTATAGATTTAAAGCAATCTCAATAAAAATTAATGTATCTGTGGAAACTTAATGTGTTAATAATTAAGCTAATATTGAAAAAGAAATATGCAAGAATAGCTAGGAAAACTGAAAAAGAAAAACTGTAAGAGAGGACTAGTCTTTCCAGATAATAAAATACACTATAAGTCTATTTTGTTAAAACATTGCACATTAATGAGTAGACAGCTAGTTTTTCTTATTTTATTTCAGAGTGTCCACAGTCCAAAAAAAGAAACTAACTGCACACTGAAATTTGTTTTATGATAAGGATGAGATCGCAAATTAGTAGGCAAATTTGGGCTTTTTAATGAATGCTTCTGGAATACTTAAGAAAAACATTTGAACAATAACAAAAGTAAACCAGTGAAACAAAATCCATATTTCTAGTTTACATAAGAATTAATTCCAAATGGATGAGATATAAATATAAAAAATAATATAATAGGAGAAAACATGGATATTATATTATCCTGATAATAAACATATTATCCTGATGTAGGCAAAGACTTCTTAATTATGCCTCAAAATCCAAATTCAGAATAAACAATTAGTACATTTCCCTATCAAATAGAAAATATTTGTATGACAAATAAGTCAAATGCAAAGTGAAATAATGTGTTTGTAACATATACCTCAGGTAAAAGAGAATGCTATTTTAGAGAAGAAAAAGACCTTGTAGAAAGTTGGCAGAAGACATAAACAGCAACGATATTGAAATGGTCTTTAAATATAAGAAAAGATACTTATTCTGACTCATAATAGGAAATTGAAATGAAAATATTCCTCACCTTTCATGTTGTAACAATTTATAAGCTCAGATGTGGTCACCGCTTTCTGGACAAGAGTAACTGTTTCAGTGCAGTAAAATTTATTTGTTCCACATCTCTCAGGGATTATTGTTCTTTGTTGCCTGGTGTCCAATGTCTTAAAAGTCATTTCTTGTATTTTCTGTTTTTTTAAGGGAGTAAGGTAAGGCTAGTTCCTGTTACTCCATTTTCCAGAAGTGGAATTCTCTTTGATTTGAGCCACAGCCTATGGCTTGAACTGTAAATATTTACAAATTGGCAAATGTCTCCAGGGGAAATACCAGATGGAGAATATCAAACTCACTCTTAATGAGATTTCTCCTCTCTCTAGGATCTTGGCATTTAATGTCCTAGCTAACATAGTTGTTTGTTGATGGTTCTAAATACCTGTTTGTTTTATTTATCCAGCATTATAGTTCTTAGCAGGAGGGTTGATCTAATAAAAGCTTTTCATTATTGACAGAGGCAAGTCATTATAGACTCAGCTGATATCTCTTTTTAATATGACTCCTCCTCCATCCTTTCTAGTTTCTTCCACATGGAAGTCTGATTAGGTATTAGTGAACATTTTCAGTTTTTCCTCCATATATCTTCACATCTTTATCATATGTAACATCTTATTCACTTCCTTGTGTTGAATTCTTTATTTTATTTTATTATTTTTAATGTTTATTTATTTTTGAGAGAGAGAGAGAGATTGAGAAAGACAGATGGACAGAGGGTGGGGGGCAGAGAGAGAGATACAGAATCTGAAGCGACTCCAGGCCCCAAGCTGCCAGCACAGAGCTACCAGCACAGAGCCCAATGTGGGGCTTGAACCCGGATTGTGAGATGATGACCTGAGCTGAAGTCAGATGCTTAACCGATTGAGCCACCCAAGTGCCCCTGAATTCTTTATTTTTTAAGGTCCATTATTTAGTTTACTGATTCTGTCTTGAGTTTTAAATTTCAACTAATGTATTTGTTACTTCCAGGGTGTTTAGGTTTTTTTTTTCCACATCTGTCTGAGTCATGTTTAATTTTCAGACGTGAAGATTTTATCATTTCTTTTGTCATTCTTTAGTCCCTTTTATGTCTTGAAACATATTTTGTATCTGATATTTCTAATATTTTCAGATTTCTCATACCTCTGATTTTTCAGTATGTTTTTTTTTTTCTTTAGAATTGTCATTCTTGATGATGCATTTCCTTGATGTTCTGTGATTTTCATGTGTTGTTATCCAACATCCTTGGAACTCCCATCTGTGGGAATTCCTTGAGCCTGGTTTTAAAGTGCATTATATCACAGGGCATTTGCTATAGAACATCATGCATGCTAGTTAGGAATTTGAGAGATTTTCCCCTTACCCCTATCCAAACTTTTCTTACTTTCTAATTCTGTTTTTCTGTTTTTGTTTTTTACTTTTGGATTTTCCACTCAGTCATGTCTCTCTTTTCTGGGTATTTTGCTTCATTGATGGTTTCTGCTCTAATTTCCCACAACGATTGAGCACCAAGCCATTTGTCTTATTCTTGATAGGTATGAGTGACTGGCCTGTTAATACTAAGGTTCACAAGTACTCAAGATTAGAAAATCTCCCAACCCTCTGAGAAAATGAAGACCATGGAGCTCACCTGTATTTAAGAATCATTCTCTTGACATTGTTTGTGGGCCTCATATGGTTTCCCTTTATTTCCAAATCACTCACTATTAAAATATAACTTAAATTTCAGTAATCATTGTTTAAAATGTAACTTAATGTTTCTTGTACTGAAAGGATTTGTGTTGCATATCTGATCCATCATCTAGTTTTCAATATTGCTAGAATCAAAGTCTCTCCAACCTTGTATTTTACTGAAATTCAGGTTTTATACTTAACTGCAAATATTATCAGTTTTCTTATATGTGCAAAATATTTGGTTTTTCCTGAATATCTTCAAGGTGAGATCACATTCCTTTTCAAGGAGCCCGATTTGGTTTCCTTCATGATTTGATCTTTGCTTGGCACTTGAGCTTGAACTTCTATATATGTAACTCTTCCTTCCTATACTTTGTTCTATTAAAATACTTGCATCTCTCTATAGAACATCTTTTATCCTAACTCTTTGCCTTTGTCTGTTTAACTCTCAGCCAGAGATATGGTTTTAGTTTTTGTTTATTTGCCTAACCCATGTCTCAGGACTGAAGGGATGCGTTGACATGGTATCTTATAGGAAGCATCCTTTGACCTGCCACTCTCTTCCCTCATATTTGTCATATTCCAGCTGCCCTCTGCCCTGTCTTTATTTAAGTTGTAGCAGTTATCAAATTGAGAACAAATTGAGGTCAATGACTTATTTATTTCAGTATCCCCAATGCCTATTATGTTACATTCAATAAATGTTGAGTGAGTGAAAGCACTTGTTAAAAATCTCCTTACATGACACAGCACCTTTAATTCATATTTTTTCATCACCGGTATGTAAAGAATGTTATTTTACACTTTTAGGATTTTTTTTTGAGTTTTTAGTATTTCTCAAAATATTTTCTTACACATGATCACATTTTGTACTTGAAGGAATTTGCTGAAAACTAAATAACTTCTTCAAAGTTAAATAAAGAAACAAGAAAAATCGTAGCATAGCCTGTATTTCAAAGAGCGATTTTTTTTTTTTTCAGTTCTAGGGAGGAAATTTAGCCCTGTTCTACACCTGTCAGTCTTAGATAATCATATAATTCTCATTGATTGTTAATGTCAAGATGGCAACAGTGGTGTGATGCTGCTGCTTGGTAATATGATGAATATTTCTGAATTGTTCTAATTTTCCGCATTGTACCTTTCATCTTATTTTAAGTCACAAAACTTTTGGTCAAATCACAATAGGTCTCCTTAGTTTTTCTCTGGTATAGTTGGAGTGCTAACAAAATCAATTTGATATTAATATTTTTCTTTTAGGGAATGGTCAATTTTTCAGTACTCTAATGAAATAAAAAATATTTGTTTACCAAATCTTTTCTTGTGATATTTATGAAGAAAAGCTCAAAATTTTTAAAAATATGTCAGATTAAAAGGTGAGGATAGCACTGAGTGTTATGTGGAAACTAATTTGACAATTAACTATTTGTAAAAAAAAAAAGGTGAGGATATAAGTACATTTTATTAGGATATAACGACATTTTATTTATAAAGATGTGTATTTTGATCTTTAAACATCGAGGAGCTAACTGAAGTCGGGTGTTGGATCTCCTTGAAATCTACCTATAGTGGTGAAGAGGGAGGTACATGAAAGCAATCGATTCAGATAGGGAATATGATAATAAACACAGAAATGTATCATTTCTAGTGTATCCCAGAAATAAAGTAGCTGAGATGTTCGACTTCATGACTAAGCTTGGAGTTACTCACTTGCTTTTTATTGAGGTGAAATTTATACAACACACAATTAGTTTTATTTTAAAATATGATTTATCATCAAGTTAGCTAACATACAGTGTATACAGTGTGCTCTTGGTTTTGGGGGTGGATTCCCATGACTCATCACTTACATACAGCACCTAGTTCTAATCCCAAAAAGTGCTTTCCTCAATGCCCATTACCCATTTTCCCCTCTCCTCTGCCCCTCAGCCCATCAACACTGTTTGTTCTCTATATTTAAGAGTCTCTTATGGTTTGCCTCCCTCCCTCTCTGTAACTTTTTTTTCCTTCCTTCCCCCATGGTCTTCTGTTAAGTTTCTCAATATCCACATATGAGTGAAGACATATGATATCTGTCTTTCTCTGACTGACTTATTTCACTTAGCATAATACCCTCCAGTTCCATCCATGTTGTTGCAAATGGCAGGATTTCATTCTTTCTCATTGCCAAATAGTATTCCATTGTATGTATAAACCACATCTTCGTTATCCATTCATCAGTTGATGGACATTTGAACTCTTTCCATAATTTGGCTATTGTTGAAAGTGCTGCTATATGGGGCGCCTGGGTGGCTTAGTCGGTTAAGTGTCCGACTTTCGCTTAGGTCATGATCTCGCGGTTCGTGGGTTCGAGCCCCACGTCGGGCTCTGTGCTGACTGCCAGCTCAGAGCCTGGAGCCTATTTCAGAGTCTGTATCTCCCTCTCTCTCTGACCCTCCCCTGCTCACGCTGTCGCTCTCTCTCCTAGAAATAAATAAAAATATTTAAAAAAAAAAAAAAGAAAATGGGACGCCTGGGTGGCTTAGTCGGTTAAGCGTCCGACTTTCGCTTAGGTCATGATCTCGCGGTTCGTGGGTTCGAGCCCCGCGTCGGGCCCTGTGCTGACTGCCAGCTCAGAGCCTGGAGCCTGTTTCAGTCTGACTCCCTCTCTCTCTGACCCTCCCCTGCTCGCGCTGTCTCTCTTCTCTCTCCTAAGAAATAAATAAAACATTAAAAAAAAATTTAAAAAAAAAAGAAAGTGCTGCTATAAACATTGGAGTACAGTGCCCCTATGCATCAGCATTCCTGTATCCTTTGGATAAATTCCTAATAGTGCTACTGCTGGGTTGTAGGGTAGTTCTATTTTTAATTTTTTGAGGAACCTCCACACTGTTTTCCAGAGAGGCTGCACCAGTTTGCATTCCCACCAACAGTGCAGGAGAGTTCCCATTTCTCCACATTCTCGCCAGCATCTCTTGTTTCCTGAGTTGTTAATTTTAGCCACTCTGACCAGTGTGAGGTGATATCTCAATGTGGTTTTGTTGTATTTCTTTGATGATGAGTGATGTTGCGCATGTTTTTATGTATCTGTTGGCCATCTGAATATCTTCTTTGGGAAAGTGTTTATTCATGTCTTCTGTCCATTTCTTCTTCACTGGATTATTTGTTTTTGGGGTGTTGAGTTTGTTAAGTTGTTTTTTTTTTAATAGATTTTTGGATACTAACCCTTTATCTGATATGTCACTTGCAAATATCTTTTCCTATTCCATCAGTTGCCTTTTAGTTTTTGTTTTTTATTTTTTTTTAGTGTATATAGTTCAGTATCATATAGTGCATTCACAATACTGTGAAACTACCACTTCTCTCTAGTTTCAAAACTTTTTCTATCACATCAGAACATCCCTACCATGTACTCAATAGGTAATCACTCTCTATTTCTCCCTACCCCCATCCTTTGGTACTACTAATTGCTTTTTATCTTTATGGATTGGCTGTTCTTGATAGTTCACATAAAAAGAATCATACACATGACCTTTTGTTTCTTGCTGTTTTCACTCAGCATGTTTCAAGATTCATCCAATTATAGCATATATCAGTATATATACCATTCTATGATGCAATAATACAGCATTATATATACACACACACCACACAGTTTACTTATCCATTCATCAGTTGACAAACATTTAGTTTGTTTCTACCTTTTGGCTGTTGTAAATAGTGCTACTCTGAACACTCAGGAACAAGAATTTAAGTGCCTTTTTGTCAAGTTTATTTATTTTGAGAGAGAGAGCGAGCGAGCGAGCGAGCACACACATGGTTCCCATGAATCATGAGATCACACCTTAGATGACATTGTGAGTCAGGTGCTTAACTGACAACTCTTAACTGACTGAGCCACCCAGGCACCTCTGAGTACCTGTTTTTAATTCTTTGGGGATATAGCTAGGAGTGGAATTGCTACATCTTACCGTAATTCTGTCTCAATTTTTGAGGAAACATTAAACCATTTTCCAAAGTTGTCTTCACCATTTTACATTCTAGTTTGAAATGTATGAAGGTTTCTATTTCTCCACGTCCTCACAAACACCTGTTATTTTTCTGGATCCTTTCCTTTATGTTTCCTTTTCCTTTCTTTCCTTTCTTCCTTCCTTCCTTCCTTCCTTCCTTCCTTCCTTCCTTCCTTTCTTTCTTTCCATCCTAGCAGGTGTTAAGTAGTTTATCATTATGGTTTTGATTTGAATTTCTTTAGTGACCAATTATATTGAACATCTTTTCATATGCTTGTTAGCCATTTGGATATCTTCTTTAGAGAAATGTCTGTGCAAGTCATTTGCCTTTTATTTAATTGGATTATTTGCCTTTTTGTTCAGTTTGAGTTCTTTATATATTCTGGGCACTAAACCCATATCAGATAGATAATTTACAAATATTTCCTTTCAGTCTATATGTTCAGTCTTTTCACTTTCTTGATGTCTATTGATGTACCTAAGTTTTTAATTTTTAAGAAGTTCAGTTTGTCTATTTGTCCTTTTATTGTGCTTGGGTGTCAAATACCAGAATCCATTGCTAACTCCAAGGTTGTGAGAATTAATCCTTGTGGGTTTTTTTTATCATAATAATTTTATAGCTTTTGCTCTTATATTTATGTCTTTGATCCATTTTGAGTTAATTTTGTGTATGGTATGAAGTTGGGGTTTAAATTCATTATTTTGCATGTTGTTATCCAGCTGTATTGGCATAATTTGTTGAAAAGACTATCCTTTCACTATTGGGTGGTCTTGATAACCTTGTCAAAATCAATTGACTATATATGTATGAGTTTATTTCTAGATTCTCAATTCTATTCTGTTGGCCTATAAGTCTATCCTTGTGACAGTAGTACATTGTACTGATGATGCTTTATTTACTGTTGGCACATGAGTATCTCCAAAAGCAAGAGCACCTTTCCCTTCTTTTTACTATCAAATGACAGAAAAGGGGCACAACAGAGTATTCTATTTTTCTTAACTCTGATGCCTGCCAAATATTTGTGATAAGAGATAGAAAAAGATGGGTGATAACATCTATAAAATAAGAATAAAAATAAAATTGATGTATGATGGTATAATAGAAACAAGGTAGACTTTACAGTGCAACATACTTAAGTTGAAGTCCCAGCTACCAGTTATAATAGCTTGAGCATTTGATATATTTGAACCTTAGTCTGTGGTTCTGTTAAATTGGATGAAAATGTCTACCTGGTAGTATTTTTGAAACAAATAGGCATAGTATATGTAAATTTTCCCTAATTCAGTGCCAGATACAAAATAGTGGTAGAAAAAATAACTATTGATAGTAGTTTATTGTTTTTAAGAACAGAACTTCATATGGAGAATGATCCTAAACTTTGAAAAATGTTCTCCTGCAGTCCATGAAAAAGCAGCCCATTGTAGCCATTTCAGAAATTGCTTTCTAGGAAAATGGCATCTTACCTATTAACCATTACATTTGGCTTGAGCTTCAGGATTTAGCTTCTTTTCATTCAGATGCCAGCAGGTTGTGTGTGTGTGTGTGTGTGTGTGTGTGTAGATCTCTGTGAGTAAATATCTACTCTGTTTGCTCTTATTTTACATGCTGAGTCTATAATCCTTGATTCAGTCACTGTCTTTCATTAATATGCTGTGTAAATGTGCCAAAGGTCTGTAAAAGAGTATGCTGCATATAGAAAATAAAGAGAATTAATGCCTTCACTGGCAGTTGAATGGGAGACGGGAGGGAGTCTTCTTAATCTCATCCCCAGACTATGCAATACTCATATTTCTAATCAAGTAACTTTTTAAAATGTAACTGGATTATAGGAAAGAGAACTTTACACCAATTTTGTTCCTTTGAAAGAATTATTTGATTTCTTTTGTTCCTCTGGTACCACCTACTTTGTTTTTAGGATACGGTGTTGTCAGAGAGTGAGAGATTTACACATCATAAGACCTGGGCTCAACCCCATATACCACTGCTTATTGGCTATATAATCTTCTAAAGTCATCTCTTCAGACATCGTTTTTTCATTTGTAAAAGAGAAAGAATAATTACTTCATAGGGCTGATTATAAGAATAAAATGAATCATTGAAGTCAAAATGCCTTTTCAACCATAACACATCATACACACATGACCTCTCAGTATTGTTAACATTTAGTACCATTTATGAAATTGTGGAATCTTAAATTAGGAAGGCACCTAACTGGCCACTTTCCTGATTACCCACTACTACATTTGCTTTGCTAGCAAGACTTTTAAAACTGCTTTGTTTAGTAGTAATTCTTATTCCTTGCACTGGATACTTGAACGTGGTACCATTGTAGTGTGAAGTGGAATATCCAATTAAAAATATGAACCATTGGAAACAGGCCACACTTCTCAGTGATGTGTAAAATGACTTGCTTTTACTTGTAGAGGCAGTTAAAAAGCCTCTAATAAATCCAAGAAAAACCTACCTTTTTGAGCTCTCCTTTTTCAGTAGTGCAGTACCAGGCTCTCTGTGAGCATACAGAGAATGCTGATTGATGCTAATGGTAACTTGGCCAATTTCCCATTCCCTGTGTTTCTGTTCTCATGCTTAGCAGAGATAGACTTCTGCAATTTAAACACAGGGAATATAGAAGCAAGGCACTTTAAAAAAGAATATTAAATACTATATTGATAACTACTAACAGCTCATTAAGCTACTCTCTAATGATGGTTTGGATTTAGATATTTTGTGCAATTAATTTATAAAATATTACAGTTCAAGGGAAAGATGTTTGTTTGCAAATTAATATATTTGTTTCATTCCCTCATGTAAGAAATGTTATTATTGTCAATGTAGTAGTAGAATATTTGGGAATTTTTCCAAAGTATAATTAAAGACTGTATCAGAAGTGAATAGTTCCATGATTACAATTGGTACAGGAAAGACAAATCATATTTTTTCCCAAGTCTTTGATTATAAACAATGGAAATATGAAGTCACAACATCAAATAACAGGAATGAATAAGGTTTGATGATGCTTCTCTGTGTTGGAGAGTTGTGTCTTTGCATACAGCCTTTATTCTACAGTTTCTCTGGAGAATCATCCTTTTTTTTTACTCTTAGTCCATATGATTTGGAGGTGTTGGTTCCTTTACATTATGTTAACGGTAAGTTATTTGTTTTAAATTTTTAAAGTTTGAGATAATGATGGACTTACATGTAGTTGTAAGAAATAATAGAGATCCTATAATGCTTTATGCAGTTTCCCCCAGTGACAAAGTTTTTCTAAACCATGATACAATATTACAACATGGATCTTACACTGATACAGTCAAGATACAGAACATTTCTGTCACCACAATGGTTCTTCATGTTGTGTTGCCTTTTCATAGTCAATCCATATTTCTTTGGCCCCCATTCCCTCTTTAACTCCTGGCCAGCACTAATTTGTTCTCCACATGTACTTCTTTCATTTCAAAAACTATAAATCAGCTCATACAGTATATAACTTTTTGAGATTGGCCTTTTTCACTCAGCATAATTCTCTGGAGATTCATCCAGGTTGTTATGTGTATCAATAATTTGTTCCTTTTTACTTCTGACATGGATGTGCTTCAGTTTGTTTAACCGTTCACCTACCGAAGGTTGTTTCCAGTTTGGGGATATTACAAATAAGGGTTTTACAAATGTTTGTGTACAAGTGTTTTTGTGAACATAAGTTTTGGTTTTTTGGTATGTCAGCCTAAGAATCTAAATGCTGGTTAGTACTGTTGCATATTAGTATATCGTACAGAATTCTTAAATATTTGGTAGAAATCTCCAATGAAAACATTTGGGCCTGATCATTTCTTTTGTTAGAATATTTATTTATGTATTTATTTATTAATTAATCTTTTCTTTTCTTCTTTTCTTTTCTTTTCTCTTCTCTTCTTTTCTCTTCTCTTCTTTTCTTTTCTCTTCTCTTCTCTTCTTTTCTCTTCTCTTCTTTTCTTTTCTTTTCTTTTCTCTTCTCTTCTCTTCTCTTCTCTTCTTTTCTCTTCTCTTCTCTTCTCTTCTCTTCTCTTCTCTTCTTTTCTTTTCTTTTCTTTTCTTTTCTTTTCTTTTCTTTTCTTTTCTTCTCGTTTTATTGTATAAGAGACAGAGAGAGACAGAGCATGAGCAGGGCAGGGGCAAAGAGAGAGGAAGACACAGAATACGAAGCAGCCTCCAGGCTGTGAGCTGTCAGCATACAGCCTGATGCGGGACTCGAACTCATGAATTGTGAGATCATGACCTGAGCCACCCAGGCACCCAACTTTTGTTGAAATTTTTAAGTTACAAACTTATTTCCATTAATAGTTATAAGGATATTTGAATATTCTTTTAAATGTTTATTTATTTTTGAGAGAGAGAAAGAGGGCATGTGGGCAGGGGTGGGGCAGAGAGAGGGGAAGAGAGAATCCCAAGCAGGCTCTACAGTGTCAGTGCAGAGCCTGATGTAGGGCTGGATCTGATCCCATGAACTGGAGATAATGACCTGAGCCGAAATCTAGAGTTGGATGCTTAAGTGACTGAGCCACCCTGGCACATCTTGAATGATCTATTTTATATTGAATGAATTGTGGTAGTCTGCGTTTTTTGAGAAATTGGTCCATTTGTTTCATCTAAGTTCTAAGATTTATGGTAGTTTGTAATATTCCCTATTATCCTTTTAATATCTGCAGGATCATGAGTGATGTTTTCTGTTTCATTTCTAATATTGGTATTTATATCTTCCTTCTGCTTTGCCAGTTTTCCAAGAGGCTTGTCAATTTTATTGATCTTTACAAGTAGCAAGTTTTTTGTTCATTGTTGAATTCTACTTTTTATTATTTCTTTCCTTTTGCTTGATTTGGATTTATTTTGCTCTTTTTTTCTAGGTTCTTGAGATGAGAGCTTAGATTACTGAGATACTTTTTCTCTTTTGTAAAATAAGCATTTAGTGCTGTAAATTTCCCACTCCATTGCAGCATATATAACATTGCATTATAATTGACTCTAGTGTTTTAGTTGTGTCTCACAAATTTGTTATGATATATATCTTGTTAGTTCCCTTAAATTCATGGATTATTTAGAATTATCTGATGTGTGGAGATTTTTTGTATCTTTTTATTACTGATTTCTCATTTGATTCCATTATGGTCAGAGAACACATTCTGTATGATTTTAGTACTTTTAAATTTGTTGAGGTTTGTTTTATGATCTGGAATATAGCCTGTCATGGAATATGTTTTATGGGTGCATGAAAAGAATGTATTGTCTGCTGTTTTTAATAGAAGAGTTTATAAATATGAATTGGATGAAGTGATGGGAGTGACAACTTCTAAACTTTCTATTTGTCAGGGCTGAAATTGACAAGAATTTTACATTAATATTTTTTTCAGTTTATATTTATTTTAAGGTGTACCTATTCAGGATTATTAACTGTAAGACTGGGATGTTTACTGAGTTTCTTCACCCCAGTAGAACCTGAACTCCAGCATTTGTCTTTTCAGTTGACTTCTGAAAGTTTACATTAATTTCTCATCCTCTTAGCTTCTACTGGTGAATCAGCAAATAAGATAAATGGTACCAAGTATAAGTCTTACCTCTTTGCCCTTTTCTTCTCTATGGGATATTTGCTACTGAAGTTTCTTGGAAACTTGAGAGAAAGAGAGAGAGAGAGACTGTGTGTGAAAATTAATATTTTTAACCAAGCCTTCTCCAGTGTTGCTACTTTATTAGTGGTGGAATTGATTTTATACGAGATAATTTGTCATAGCCAGAACTGAAAACCTCAACAATTATTTACTGAGTACGTACTATCTGTCAGGTACTATTCTAGAACCTTTATTCCAGATTCTCTTCCTTTTTTTTTTTTTTTGAAAAGGAAAAAGTATAATACTTTATTCTACGTTGACATGTTTGTATACATAGAAAATCCTAAGGACCCTATAAAAAAACTACTACACCTAAAAATGAATATTATAAGGCCATAAAATATAAAGTCAATATACTTTAATCAATTTTCCTTCTATATGCTACCAACAAACAATTGGACAATAAAATTTTAGAAACTAATGCAATTTACAATAACATCAAAAAACAAGATTTTTAAGGAACATATTTAACAAAATGCATGCAGGATCCTAAATTTAAAACTACCAAATACTAATCCAAGAAATTAAAGAAACAAGTTAAATTACAAGAAATTTCTTTAATAAGAGTTTACATTCAGGTGGGTCAGAAAACACAAAGGGGGGCATAACATGAAAGCCTAGTTAGTCAGAATAGTGTCTCATTGTTAAGTGGTTGTTCCAGTGATCAGTTTTTTATGAAAACAGCTAAGCCAGTTACACCTGATGAGACTCAGAAGGTATTTGAAGGGACTGTTGTTAAAAATAAATGTTACTTAATTTCTTTAAGGCTTGAAGTTGGGAGACGTAACCCTGAAGATACTGAGATGCAAGAGAAGAGAGAGTGTCTGTTTTGTTTTTCCTTTTTCCTTATGGACAAAGGCATAACATGAACATACAGAAATGTAGGACTGAGAGATGAATAGAGTCACTATATGAATTGTTTAAATTTCTAGCACCATTTCTGGATATATGAGACATGTGAATGAATTCTACTGGATTTTGGTTAAGCTCATCTGATTTGAATTTTTGTCACACAAAACCTCATTAATACACATCTTAACCAGCAAATTCAATGCATACTTTTTGGGTTTTTTTTTTAGTGGTCTCTCTTTGCATTTGACTGGTCTCTCCATTTGACTGTCTTTGCATAATACCTTCTCTTTTTTCTTAATATTTTTTTCCTGTGGCTTCTATGATAACACTTTTTATTGATATTTCTTCTAAGGTTCACACTAGTTTTCCTCAGCCTTCTCCCAAGTTTTTTGTTTCTCCTTCTCTCTCCTTTAACTCTTGTATTGTTATTGATGATGATATCCTTGGTCCTTGGTTCTATAATATCTAAATGAATATCTTTGCATGTCTTAACTAAATGAATATCAACTAGAATTTATCCAGAAAGCTGAGTTATTTTTGACTCATTGATTCTACTTCATAAACATTTATTTCCTTTCCTTGATTACAGTTAACTATATTAATTCAGGCCTTCACCAATTCTCACTGGTACAATTTAACAGTGGGCTCCTAACTTACTTAACTTCCTCTCATCTCATCATTTTCTAAATAGTTTTTACCAGAGTAGTAGATCTTCACTGCAAAACTGACCATGTGATTTCCTGATATTACACATATGATAAAATCACTAGTGCCACGATATGGTCCTAGCTGACTTCTCTGTTCTCAGCATTTATTGATCTTCCTTTTCATACTTTATTCTTGTCAGAGAAAATTGCTTATATGCCCATGAAAACAGTTATGCTTTTTATGTTTTCATTTAATTGCACCTGCTGTCGCCTATAAAATATATTTTTCTGTATGCCAATCTGCTGAACACATGATTGTACTTCAAATCAGAGCTCAAATCATTACCTCCTCTTTGAAACATTCCCCAAACTCAGGCAAATTCAGGCAGTTCACTCCATTTATGTTATGGACCTAGTATTACTACATTATTGTATTTTGTGTGTGTGTGTGTGTGTGTGTGTGTGTTGCAATAAACATAGAAGAGAGAGACATAAAAAACAGACTCTTAACTATAGAGAACAAATTGATGGTTACCAGAATGGAAGTAGATGGGGAAATGGGTGAAACAGATGAAGGGGATTAAGAATACACTTTTGATGAGCACTGAGTAATGTATAGAATGGTTGGATTGTGATATTATATACCTGAAACTAATGTAATACTATATGTTGTTAATTCTACTGGAATTAAAAAAACAAAAAAACAAAAACCAAAAACAAAAGATCACTACTGCTTGATTGTTGAACAGAAACAAGGGATTACCACAGAGTTCAGCCCAAAGTGCAGATTATTGAGTGAAATAAATATTGCTGTCATTTTTAACTACTGAGTTTTCAAGTGGTTTGTATGCAGCCACAGGAATGAAATAGTTGAACACATCCCATACACACTTCTGAATGGTATAACTTTAATAGTAATTGCATTGACGTTGTAGCACAATTTGGGGAGAACTGGCATCTAATTCATACTTATAAGTACTTTCAAACCCGTGAACATGACATACATTTTTATTTATTGGTACTCTTAAAAGTCTTGCAAAAAATTTCTTAACTTTCTCTACAGAGTTCTCATATTTTTAAGTTTTTTTTTTCCCCTAANNNNCCACAGAGGTCTCACATTTTTTAGTTTTTTTTTTCCCCTAAATACCATACATACAGACATACATATATACATATATAAAGTTTTTTATTTTATTTTATTTTATTTTATTTTATTTTATTTTATTATTTTCATCCAAGTTAGCATATAGTGCAGTCATGATTTCAGGAATGGGTTACAGTGATTAATTAATCCCCTGTGTATCGCACTCAGTGCTCATTCTAACAAGTGTCTTCCTTAATGTCCCTTACCCATTTAGCCCATTACCCTACCCACAACTCCTCCAGAAACCCTCAGTTTCTTCTCTATATTTAAGAGTCTCTTATGTTTTGTCCCCTTCTTTGTTTTTATATTATTTTTCCCTCCCCTCCCTGTGTTCATATGTTTTGTATCTTAAATTCCACATATGAATGAAGTCATGTGTTTGACTTTCTCTGACTAATTTCACTTAACATAATACCCGCTAAATCCGTTCACATAGTTTCAAATGGCAAGATTTCATTATTTTTGATTGCCGAGTAGTATTCCATTGCATATTATTACCACATCTTCTTTGTCCATTCATCTGTCGATGGACATTTGGGCTCTTTCTATACTTTGGCTATGGTTGATAGTACTGCTATAAACATTGGGGTGCATGTGGCTCTTTGAAACAGCACACCAGTATCCCTTGGATATATACCTAATAGTGTAATTGCTGGGTCGTTGGATAGTTCTATTTTTAACTTTTTGAGGAACCTCCATACTGTTTTCCAGAGTGGCTGCAATAGTTTGCATTCCCACCAGCAGCACAAAAGAGATCTTCTTTCTCTGCATCCTCATCTGTTGGTGACTGAGTTGTTAATTTTAGCCATTCTGACAGGTGTGAGGTGGTAGCTCACTGTGGTTTTAATTTGTATTTCCCTGATGATGAGTGATGTTGAGCATTTTTCCATGTGTCTGTTAGCCATCTAGATGTCCTCTTTGGAGAAGTATCTATTGATGTCTTTTGCCCATTTCTTCACTGGATTATTTGTTCTTGGGATGTTGAGTTTGATAAATTCTTTATATGTTTTGGATACTAACCCTTTATCTGATATGTCACTTTTTAAATTTTTTTTAAAGTTTTATTTATTTCTAGGAGAGAGAGAGAGAGAGAGAGAGAGAGACAGCGTGAGGAGGGGAGGGTCAGAGAGAGAGGGAGTCACAGACCGAAACAGGCTCCAGGCTCTGAGCTGGCAGTCAGCACAGAGCCCGACGCGGGGCTCGAACCCACGAACCGCGAGATCATGACCTAAGCGAAAGTCGGACGCTTAACTGACTAAGCCACCCAGGCGCCCCACGATATGTCATTTGTAAATATCTTCTCCCATTTCATTGGTCGCCTTTTAGTTTTGCTGATTGTTTCCTTCACTTTGCAGAAGCTTTTTATCTTGATGAGGTCCCAATAGTTCAGTTTTGCTTTTGTTTCCCTTGCCTCTGCAGACATGCTGAATAAGTTGCTGTGGCCGAGGTCAAAGAGGTTTTTGCCTGCTTTCTCCTGTAGGATTTTGATGGCTTCCTGTCTTAAGTCTAGGTCTTTCATCCATTTTGAGTTTATTTTTGTGTGTGGTGTAAGAAAGTGATCCAGGTTCATTTTTGTTGCTACCCAGTTTTCCCAGCACCATTTGCTGAAGAGACTGTCTTTATTCCACTGGATATTCTTTCCTGCTTTGTCAGAAAAGAGTTGGCCATATGCTTGAGTGTCCATTTCTGGGTTCTCTATTCTGTTTCATTGATCTGAGTGTCTGTTTTTGTGCCAGTAAGTACCTTATATTTTAATGCTACTTTTTATGGCACCTTTGTTTTTTGTTTTGTTTGTTTGAAAACCAAGCATTTGTATTTATTAACCAAAGGGAGAGAAGTCAAAGCAGTATAGACTCCTCCCAGTCTCACCTATAATCTACTCATGTAGGCGAGGTTGCCAAGGCCCTGACCTATCCAGAGCAAGTTCCCAGGGAACCAGGGCCCCCTGGGAAACTAGGAAGTAGTCAGCAAAGGTCAAAGGCCCAAGGAAGAAGGAAACAGAACTGCTGGGTAGACATGCCTAGTACGATCCTTTGGCTCCAGACTCTCATTGGAGAAGGCTACATACCCCAAATCCAAACCTATGACAAAAACTAAGCAGGACTCATATCAAAACCCCTACAGGGGTGCCTGGGTGGCTCAGTTGATTAAGCGTCTGAATTTGGATCAGGTCATGATCTTGTGGTTCGTTGGTTCAAGCCCCACATCAGGTTCCGTGCTGGCAGCTCGAGCCTGTTTCAGATTCTGTGTGTCTCCCTCTTGCTCTGCCCGTCCCCTGCTCATGTTCTGTCTCTGTCTCAAAAATAAATAAACTATTGAAAAAATTAAAAACAAACAAACAAAAAAAGAAAACCCCTACATGTGAGAGGGAGAGGGCAGCTTAAGATCAAGGCAACTCTCTCCAGGATCAGTCCTTGACAGATGGATGCTGGTCCGGCCTCTGCGCCTCTGCCTTCATACCAAGTTCATACAAGGTAGCAGCCTCTGGTCTGCTCCAAGCCAGGAAATGGATGCAGAAAGGCAGGGGACAGTTTTATGGTACCTTTGTATTGATTTTTTTCTACCTACTTATTACTGGTATATAGACATATTTGTCTTTTTGATATTGATTTTGCTAGAACTTTGCTGAAGTCCTGTTAATACTAAAACTTTACTACTAACCATTTGAGATTTCTACATAGAAACTTTTTTTCTAATATTTCTGATTATTTATTCCTTTCTAATAGCTACATACTTTAGGATCCTCCATTGATTATAAGTTACACAAAATACATTTTATATTTATGCAAAATATAAAAAAAAATATTTGCACCGTATAATTTAAAAAAATTGTAATTTTTTCCCTTTACTTATGACACTGATTTGGACCTCTACTATAGTGTTAAGTAAAAGTGGAGAAAGAGACTCCCTTGTTTCATTCATATTTTTATAGCGAATTCTTTTATTTTCACTTTTTTAACTTTTTTTCCCAAATCTTCTTTAATCTTTACTTGCCTATGTTAAAAATCATGTGTCTACCTTCTACATGTCTTTCTCAAATATATAAGAAGAATAATGGGAAGTGACTATGGAATTCAGAGTGTCTCACAGAACAAGTTATTTGTCTAATCCATATTTTTCTTTATGAAATATTTCCACTTATCCTTTGTTGCCTTTTAGAATGCAAGAAAAGAAAGAAAAAAAATAAAATGCAAGAAAAGAGTTTACTGTAACCCTTGAATTTACATTTAAATAATTATTTCATAATGGAAAGAACTTTGGAAATGGAACTTGAATTGAATTTTAGCAGTACAACTTGTTAGTTATATAAATCCTCTAAGTGTCATTTTGCCTATTTGTAAAAGAGTTAAAACTTTGCATTGTTATAATTTTTAGAAATAATATATATGATATCTGAATATCTAAATATAAATAAATATAAGTAACATACATGAAAAAATTACATATTTGATTATATAAAAGTTGACTATATAAACTTTCTTTTTTTAAAAAAAATTTTGTTTTTTATTTATTTCTTAGAGAGAGAGAGACAACGTGANAGTATTGGAAGACAAGAGAACTATGAAATTATAAACTCTGTAAAAATTTTAAGGTGCTTTTTTGTTTGGCTATTCTAACACTTTTCCTCTTTCTTTTAAGTACCTTCTTCAGTTTGAGACATATTGTCAAGTCTTGAAATTAGTAGAGGCCTATTGAAAGTCAGCATGGCAGTGGTCAGGTTTATGTTCTCATTTCATGTCAGTATAATTATCCAAATAACTTTTGGCTGGCTTCACATAAAGTTTTAAGTTTAATAATCTTTCTTTGTATTATGTTGCTATTTTTTTTTTTCAAGATTAGTATGGTCAAAATTCAAGTAGTCAAACAGGGAAAATAAGAAAGAAAACTAAGTGTTTTTTTTTTTTAATTTACCAAACATTATCTTAAGAGTACTGATTTCTACACATGACCATTTAACTTCAACTGTTCTGACATTTAGAATAGATTCTCAGCTTATCTCTTCCTTATTGTGGATGCTAACACCATTAAATACCCCCTCTGTTATCAATGGCTGAAAATAATTTGAAAACCAAAATAGTTAAAATGTAAAAGAAACTTTTTTTTAAATCAGAGGTAAAATTTTACCCTGTCTAGACATGTGTTCTTTCTGACAAAAACTGAATCAATCCAGTATAGTTTCAATTAAAATATGATGCTTGTTCTTGAGAATTTGGCAATATTGTAGGCATTTTGCTGAGTAGCTTTTTATGAAGGACCTACTCTTCAGAAACTTGAGAGAAAAGTTATCATATTTAAGATAACATATTTAATGAGTGTCCATTTTATGTTAAACAATTTCTTACCTCTGCGGGAGATATAAAAATAAGGTAGACATTTTTTTTCTTGACTTTAAGTAGCTTCTAATATTTGAGTAACCAGACAAATATGTAATGTATATCAAACAAGGTAGAAAACTAGGTCTGAGAGCGTTCAGATGAGGGAAAGATTGTATCTCCTAATAGATAGAACAAATACAGAAAGAGGTTACAAACCTGTAGGCCCTAGAGTTAAGCTTTGAGGGCAAATGTAATTTTGGCAGCTGACGATACGAGATACTTCAGAGATGGCAGTCTATACTAACAGCATTAGATGACCAGAGACGAGAAATTCAGGGTATATTTAAAGAACAGTGTGTATCATAGGTTTACCATGTAGAGGATATTGAGCAGCTGAAGGAATGGGCTTCATATGGTAGATCAAGAAATTTAGGCTATAATATATGCTATATTACAATACTGTATTGCATATTCAAGAGTTGCTAAGAGAGTAGTAGATTCTAAAAGTTATCATCACAGGAAAACACATTTGTAACTATGTAGATGTTAACTAGACTTACTGTGGTGATTTCACAATATATGCAAATATTAAATCCTATCATTCTATACCTGAAACTAGTATGTCAGTTGTATCTGAAGTTAAAAAAGAAGAAACAGAAAAGAAAAAAAAAACTTAATATAATTAAGGTTATATTAAATGTCCATGGGAAAAACTGCAGGATAATGACATCATCCAAGCTATTCTATAGGAATAATTCTTTAACATCATATTCAAAGACCTAGAGAATGTAATGGCATGATACATTCAGAACTGTAAATAAAGACTTTGACACAGTAAGAATGACCATAGGAATGAAGGAGGCATTTGGGGGAATACAGAATGCTAGAGAGGAGGCAAGAACCTTAGGTTTTAGGGAACATTAAACTGATCTTAATAGTGAAAAGGAATCAAGGAAAAAAATTGAGGTATACCAGTAAGTGCATTATAGGAATGTATTGTATCTATCTCACCCTCAGCCTGTGCTTCTGCCCAGAGCGTGTNTGTTTTTTTTTTTTTTTTTTTTTTTTTGGTTCCAGTAAGAAGATCTGCCATGGAATCTGTTAGTCTCCATTTTACTGTACCAAATACATTTGAAAACCTCACATTTAAGGACAAGAAGCCACAATAAAGAATAGCCCCAGCCAGTTCTAACTTTCACAAATGAGATTTCATGACATAGAAGAGAGAGTTTAAACTGTTTCAGTGGGTGAGGCTGTCATGAGAGAGAATATAAAAAGAGAGAAAAGTTAAGGACAGAGCCTTGGGGAATGCTTATTTTTAGATAACAACAGGAAGACAAAGAGCAAAAGTAAGAAAAAGAAGGGCAGACTGGAAAAGTAGGAGCAGAACCAGGGGCAGAGAGTGTAATGTAAAAGAAGAACCAGGAAACTTGCCAGAGGAGTTGTAGTGAACAGAATTGATGGCATAGACACAGTGATAAAGAGAACCACTTAGGTAAAGCAGGAGATTTAAGAGTAGATTTAGTAAGGCCATGAAGTTGCTAGATTGCAACAAGTTAAGGCAGGGAGAGGATTGAGACTGCAGATGGAAAAGATCAAAGGGGAACAGATGGGTAGACGAAACACAGAAATGAGACCTGTCATTAAGAACACAGTGTGAGGAGAAAGCCTTGGGAGAGAGAACAGAGAGTAGAAAGAAATAAGAGAGGGACAACAAAGACAGATTTTAGGTAGAAAAGGGGATATTGAAGGCACTGGGTGACACAGTGTAGCATAGTGGTTTACGAGTGCTGGCCCTGGGAATGGACTCTAGTTCTTCCACTAACTTTGAGACATTTCATATGGCACTTGACCACCCTGAGCCTTTGTTTCTTTCTTTGCTCTCAAATGGGGATAAGGACCATACTTGTATGGTAGCAGTAATGACTAAATGAGTTAAAACAGACCAGTACTTGGCCCATAATCATTACTTACTATCATGTGGGATAGCATAACTATTCTCTGTAGAGTATGTGGTAAGAGTGTCATGGAAGAGTGACTGTATGGAAGTAGAACTAGGGAATTAGGGCCTTTTGAAATGGTTGTTCATACACTCTTAGTGAGTAAAGGGACCAGATGGAACCAGAGCATCACTAAGATAAACTCTGAGAATACTATAGAGATAGAAAGGGACTGGAGACCAAAGAGAAAAAAAAGAGCCTTAGTTAAACCTTATACAGTTATATATGTGAAACAAATCTTTGGGCTTTTATAAGTTAGGTTGGCACAGTACTCCCATCCAATTACAGGTGGTGCTAGGGATTTAAAAAAAACTGACAGAGTCAAGTAACTGCTGGCCTAACATGCAATATAACATTAGAATTCTTCTTTTCTAAAGTATAGAAGAAGGGATCATAGAGTCTCAGGGTTGGAGAGTGCCTGAAAAGATGTTCAATAGAATCAACTAGCAGATACTCAAATCCTATATCACTAGAGCAGGGGATTGTTTGTTAGCCTCCGTTTTAAACTATCAGCAATAGCAAACTAACTGCTTTGATCATTAGAGAGAAAGGCCTAAAAATTCCTTTTTAAGTCAAATTGTTTTTCTGTAACGTATATCCATGGTCATAGCTCTACCATTTGTCATTACAGAATATGTGTGATTTTTTTTCTATTGCCAATTTGTTAAATATGTGAACATAGCTATTCTCTTTCCCCCTTTTTTCTTATTTTTAAAGTTTATTTATTTTGAGGCAAGGGGGCAGCATATGCAGCTGGGGGAGGGGCAGAGAGAGAGGGAGAGAGAGAGAATTCCAGGCGGGCTCTTTACTGTCAGTGTGGGGCTCCATGTGGCAGCTTGAATTCATGAACCACGAGATCATGATCTGAGCTGAATGAAGTTGGATGCTTAACCAACTGAGCCATGCAGACGCCCCTTTTTTGTTTTTTCTGAATCTTTATAAGGGGAGGGCTATGGTATGGTAAAACAGATTTAGCTTACTCCATCACTCCTCCTTTGAGATGTTTTTTGTGTTCCTGTGTTGCTTTGGTCACTTTGGACCTTAGTTTGTTTCAATGTCCTAGGAAGGTCATAACCAGGAAGAAGGGGATAAAGGCAATACACAGGTGAGGTTTGATCAATGTGAAAGGAGGGAGATTAGAAGCTGAGTTTTTATTATTTGCTATAAAACTTTCCTGCTTACCAAGCAGAAATATAGGGTGAACAGAAAGTTCATATAAGAGTCTGAGTTAATTTACTTATGAAATGGAGGTGACAGTACCTACTTCTTCAAGTTATTGTAAGGATTAAATGAGCCTATATCCAGAGACTGACATCTTAGAGCACTCATTAAAGAGCACCTATTGTGGCTTTTGTCACTTTTATCGAATGGTGTCACCAATAATAGTAATGAAATCTATTATTTTGTGTGTGCACTGGATAAATTTTAATTCTTTTCTAAGTTATCAGTATGAAGAACATGTGCATATAAATCTTTATACCTTTTATGAAACTACTTAATTGGAACTGTAATAGTTTTCATTTAAAATGTGAATATGATGTATCATCAGGCTTTGTTGATCTTTGTGTTCAGAATTTAAATCCATGGGATAGATCATGTCACAGTTTACATTGGTATGCAGAAGGAAATGATAATTCTGTATTCATGACAGCCTATTTAAAATGGCCACGAAAGAGTCTCTTATTACAAGGTTATATTGTATTGATTTGCCTTTCAAGTATTTATTTATTTACTATATGTGCTATTTCTGAAAAATGAAAACTGCAACAGAAATTCATGGCTACCTCCAGCTTCCAGGGAGCTGGATAGATACAAGAGTATATTTATGGGGTATTTATTTCCTAATATATGCAATTGTTTCTAAATGATTTGACTTAGAAGCACAATATAAATCTCTATAGGCACAAGTAGAGTTAAGGTTTTCACTAAATCTTTGCCTAAAATGCCCCAAAGCAGGTTAAGAAAAATTCCTTTCCATGTATCGAATTAGATCTTACCTTACTGGGAAGCCAGTGATGAAAAAGGACTCCTGGACCACTTTGCTTTTATCATAGCATCCATCATTAACTCTGATTTATGGAGGAAATACCTTATTTCTGCTAATGTAATATACATTCTTTAAAGACAATGTCTTTGGCTTTTAGTGCCTTGCATATAAGTGAAGTTATGGGGGAGGGAACTGCTATATATACAGCTCCTCCTATGTGCCAAGCACTGTTCAGGGCATTTTGGTAATGTTTAATATTTATATAGTGCTTACTGTCAACTCGGTATTTTGTCCTAAATGCTTTGTATGAATTACGCATTTAATTCTCACAATAACATATCATCTTCTCCATTTTTCAAGTGAGAAAATTCAGATTCTGAAAGATTAAGTAACTTGCCCAGGGTTAGTTCACAATTGGTAAATCCAGGCCATGAGCCCAAGTTTGATTACATGAAGAACCCGTCTTTTTTCCATCATTCCCCAAATAGTTTTTAATACCTTTTGATCTAGTAATGAACGCATAATTGAGAATTCTCATAGTTTTGAATAACTTTTGATCTAGGAATGAATGCATAATTGAGAATTCTCAGAAAATATCCTTTTTCTGGAACTAAGATTATTGGCTGAAAAAGCATAAAGATTCTCATTTACCTCAGAGAGAGATCAAATAAAAAACATAATGTTCATTCACTGATTCAGTAAATACTTAATGCTAGTTTACTTTGTGCCAAGCATTTCACCAGGAGCTGAAGACGTGGAGGTAAAAGATTTGTCCCACTGGCTCACAGTCTTTAGGGGATTCAGACAATAAATAACTTCTAATATGTAGCTACCATAGAAACTTTCACAGCTTGAGGGTGCAGGGAAGTTATTAAAAACTTTCCAGAGTGGCTGACAGCCAAGCTGAGCCTTACAAACCAGAAGTACTGAACCAAGAGAAGAGAGAAGGTGGGAGAAAGAAAAACAAATACAAAGCTTAAAAAAAAAAACTTCTCATTTCAGTCAAAAACTGTTTTTCAACTCATTCAGTTGCAACCCATGGCAGCAGCTCGATGTGAGAAAACTCTTGGCAGGAGGGAGGGAGGAATAGGGAGAGAGGGAGAGAGAAGGAAGGATAGAGAGAAGGGAAGAAAGAGAGAGCACATGCCAAGAGTACACCTCCTGAGATTTCACTGCAGTTTGCTGTTTGGCATTGTCTTTTTATCTGGTTTGGGAAATTATAACCTTTCTCAGGAATTGATTGTCATCTTTGATCTTCTGTAAAGGAGGTTGACAGTTGAAAGACCGCTGAACTTTTCTGAGATCCTGCATTGCCACTTCCTTCCCTTCCCTTCGCAGCCTTTCCCTTTCCTAGACTGACACCATCAGCCACTACAAAAGGGTGATGCTGATTTCCTTAATAACCATATTGGGATTTGAACACAAAGGCTGCACTGGACCGAGGAGGGTGGGAAGAAACAGCAACCATAATTGCATTTTTTCCTGGACTCTAGGTCAAACCAGAGTAGTTAGGGAGTGAAATACAGGGTGTGCTGGATGTGATCCAAGAGCGAATTACAAGTGGCAGACTCTATCTAAACGTTGGGCAGACTTCAAAGCTGGCAATCTCCAGTCATTTCAATTCCAGTGCAGTCAGCAAGGGGACCCTTTCTTTTGGAATGCTGTACTCTCCCTGCTTCTCCATAGACACAATCACTAGTATGGAGTTTAATATATAACATAAGCTCAAGGAATATATGCTCTAATCAATTTTACACCTAAGGGAAGAAGAATAATGCTTCTGGAAAAAAATAGGAGCATTATTCTCCACCTCCTTTCTCTGGTCCAGTCCCCTCCTAGTCCAGCACTGTCACAGATTTTCTTGTTTTTACTTTTTCTGTGCCTGGGCTTTTTTTAGTACTCTCATGACAGGCTAAGTATTGTTTTCTCTTGGTTTTATTCTTGTTGACTTGCATATTGTCTAATGCAAACCTTATTCTCTTGGGATACTGCAGCCTCTCTTCTTCTCATCACTGCAGCAGTCTTTTCTATATATAATATACCTTCAGTTTCAAGCAGTTTTCCTACCTTGTCATAGTCCCATGTAGAGACACAACTGCAGCATCTGTGTGGATTCCTTTCTCTGTTGTGAGGTCTTGAATTGCTCGTAATTCTCTCTCTGAGACTTAATGATTTCCCTGTTTAAGATTTTAGAACCAACATTTTTCTTCCTTACAGTGATTTTATTTATTCCCATTCCCCTGCCTTGAATCGATCCTAATGGGTGTTTTCTGATGGTTTGATACAATTGTAAGAGAAAGAAAAAGCTGGTTAAATCATTCTTCCCATTAGATCCTTCTGTCACCCAAATACTTTCTCCCCAGAAAAATATTGGGTTAAAAAAAGAGAAAGAAATACCACTGGAGATATATCTTAGTCCTTGGATGGTGTTAATTTTGAAGATACCTAATTTTAGGAAAATGTGAAAATTGCTATATTTTCAATACCTTGAATACAGCTCATATCAGATTATATGTCAATGATTAGTTTTTTAAATATTAAATTATGTGTACTTCAAGGACAGAGATTTTGTCTTATTAATCTTTGTGTCCCTAGCACTTAGCATAATGCCTGGCATAAAGCAGGCCCTGAATAAAGATTCTTGAATGTATATTTTATCACTGTCATCTCCTTGGAGTACCAGAGTTTTGGTTTTGCCAGTGAACATTACATAAAATCCATACAATTCAGATTCAAACCATACTTTGTTGATTTGTACTGTTGTGTCAGAATTTAAGCAACTGATCACATCCAAATGCTCTTTGAAATTGTGAATGTTTTGCACAAACATATTAGAGCATTAAATTATGCAGCAAACATGAAAAAAAGCTTTTAAAAATATGAACATATGTGATTTTAAAAGCAGATAGGTAAAAAATAGAATCTCAAAAGAAACAAAGAATTTAAGACATGGATTGTGTCTATATGATGTCATACACAGTGTTGAGAAGAAAGTCAATCTTTCATCCATGTGCTTAATTGTTAAGTCAAATGTTTAGATGGCATACTATCTTTACCCAGATTCCTATTATTTAACAAAAATCAGAGCTTTCTAAGCTGATACAGACGGATTGACAATCTAATCTGATTGTAATCAACCATAAAAGGAAACAAAATGCCCAAATGTATTTCTGTCCATTGAGTCATCTGGGGCAGAGTGGAAGATTTAAAAATGTATGAAATGCTGCATATCAAGCACAAATACAAAGCTACCATCCTTGAAACAGAGAAGTAGGAAGCCTGAATAAGAACCTCCAAATACCATTTTCATGAAAGCAACAAAAATGCTGCAGTCTGAGGGGGAGGAATTCAAATTGAAATGAGCTAGCAGAGGAGCTGTGCCATGGAAACTCCTCAGCTGCTGCCTGTAAGAGATCTTCAAAAGCCCTAAAAAGGAAGAAAAAGCATCTTCTGTATGAATATGATGAAAAAAGAAAAATTTAGACTCTCATTTGTAGATAAGCGTGCATGTTTCCAAGTGGACTCCAACTAGGGAAAGAAGAAAATGAATTTTGGAGGAAGCGCTTTTTGGGAAAGCTGCAAGTTCTAGATGTTCATGTATTCTTTTGTCTAGACTGGGGTTATATTGTGAGCTCTGTAATAATACTGTTTGAAGTAGTTTTCAAACTAGGGGTCTTTCATAGTTTTACATCTTATAGGAAAAGTGGAAAAGTTGGACACTAGCCTCTTCTGTTTCCTTAGAGTTTTGTTTACATGACATAGAAAAGAAATCAAATGAAAATTTGAAAGTAAACTTGAATGGTTTTCTACACCTTACTGATAATAAAGATGTCCCAGGAATGTAACTGGGTGGTTTATTTGAAATTCATGGTGGCTGGAATTAGGTTATGGAAAAATATGGAGTTAGAGGGAAAAAAACCATGGGTTATTGAGTCAGTCAGAACGATCCTTCCTTCCTTCTTTCCTTCCTTCCTTCCTTCCTTCCTTCCTTCCTTCCTTCCTTCCTTCCTTCCGTCCTTCCTTCCTTCCTTCCTTCTTTCCTTCCTTTCTCTTTCATCCATCCATCCATTCAGTAAACATTTATTGAAACCCTACTTACTATATAAAAATCAGCTATTGTGCTGGCTTCCAAGTAAATAGTAGAAAATAAAAGAGATAATGTCCCTGTTCCCATGGCACCCAGAGATTATTATTAGTAAGGGAGAAAAATCATTAAGTAAACAGTTATATGATGAATTTATGCATTTTGCCAACAGATACAAAAGAAAAAAAAATGAGGAGGTTAAGATGTTTGAGGAACTAAAAGTGTTCTAATTCCGTTTTTGAAAATTCATTGTATTTTGACTATGGCAAAGGTACTTATGCGAACCTCAGTTTTCTAATCTATAAAACAGATTTTAAAAGTGCTACTAAACACTGTAGTGTGAATAAAATGACATGAGATGGATAAAGTGCCCAATACAGGCTCACTTTGGATCTTTTGCATAACTTAAAATTAACTAGAAAACCCTTTTGTTCTAGTTATATTACCAGTAACCTAATATACCCTTTTTTTGTCTTCTTTGTTTAAGTGTCACAGAACCTCACCTCCAACCTACGTCAATATAGATCACTGAAAGTTGACCTTCAAGGTAACATTCATTGCATTCCCTAAGCTTTAGGCAAGAACCCAGTTCTGTCATGGCTTATTAGACATAGATATAACTTCTCAAAATGTATTAAGATCTCCTGCCTAATTACTCTGTAGTTTTACTACCAGCAAATAATCCATTCTTTTGTTTTTGAAGTGGTGAAAAGAACCTTGGCTCTTTATTCTTGGACTAGTCTCCTGATTAATCTCTTTTTGACCTATGTGTTTCATCTTTTAAACACCCTTAAGGGTATTGGGTATATGAGGTTCATTCTTGCTTTTGGCATTTGGGAAGGCCTGAAGTCCAAGGCTGTCTGGCATAAAGAGTAATGCTAATATTTCAGGGTAATAGTTAACACAGTGGGGTGAACATAGCTGAACAGTGCTTTGAATATTCCAAGCCCAGCAATAACCTAGTGTCAATACACTAATGAATTGATAATCCACCATGCTAGGAGCTGAAAGTGAAAGTGAGTGAGAAACAAAATCTACACCTGAAAAACAAATAATCCAGTGAAGAAATGGGCAGAAGACATAAACAGACACTTCCCCAAAGAGGAAATCCAGATGGCCAACAGACACATGAAACGATGCTCCCACCTCATCAGGGAAATACAAATCAAAAGCACACTGAGATACCACCTCACGCCAGCAAGAGTGGCTAAAATGAGCAAATCAGAGAACTCGAGATGCTGGCGAGGATGTGGAGAAACGGGCACCTTCCTACACTGTTGGTGGGAATGTAAACTGGTACAGCCCCTCTGGAAAACAGTGGGGAGATTCCGCAAAAAATTAACAATAGACCTCCCCTATGACCCAGCAATAGCACTGCTAGGAATTTACCCAAGGGATACAGGAGTGCTGATGCATAGGGTCACATGTACCCCAAAGTTCACAGCAGCACTCTCAACAATAGCCAAAACATGGAAAGAGCCTAAGAGCCATCAACTGACGAAGGGATCAAGAAGATGTGGTTTATCTATACAATGGAATGCTACATGGTAATGAGAAAGAATGAAATCTGGCCATGTGTAGCAACATGGATGGACCTTGAGGGTGTTCTGCTGAGCGAAATAAGTTGGCACATAAGAGAAAGACAGATACCATATGCTTCCACTTATAGGAAGATTAGGAGAAACTAAATGGAGGACCATGGGGGAGGAGAAGGGGAAAAATAGTGGAGGAGAGGGAGGGAGGCAAACCATGAGAGACTCTTGAATGCTGAGAACAAATTGAGGGCTGATGCGGGGGGAGAGGGACAGGAGGGTTATGGACATGGAGGAGGGCACTTGTTGGGATGAGCACTGGGTGTTATATGAAATCCAACTTGACAATAAACTACGAAAGAAAAAATATATACAATTTAATAGACATGTGATTAAACAAAAAAACAAAACAAAATAAAACAAAATCTGGACCACAGATCAGAAGTTGATTTCTTTAGAATGGAATCTTTATATACCCTTATTTTTAATGTTTTCCTCTTTTTATTAAAGGAATGAATTTTGGTTCATCAAGTGATTTGGAAAGCATATTTATGGTTATTTCAGATTTTAAAAATTGAATTTGGAATGATGTTAGCATTTAAAATGCAAAATAGTGTTACGTAAATACATTTCCTCCATTCGTGCTTCAGCCACATATTTTAATGGCCTATACCATGGACTCAGAGTGAATTTTTCCTACCTGAAAATTATTCATTATTCAGACAGTATAATACATAATTTGGTTAGGGAAGGAATACCTGTTAAATCTTACTATACGTCATTCAAGAGAAACTTTTAAAAATACTTCTTCTTGAGCTCTATCTCAAATACATATAGAATGAGAAATTCTAGAAGAGAGGTCTCCAAATCTGTAATTTAAAAAAAAAAAATCTCTCCAGGTGATTCTGGTGCATGAAGTCCATGGATGTGCTTTTGAGTACTAGCTGAGGGAAAGTGGCAAGTGGCTGTGTGTGTTTTGTGCTAATGTGTATGACTTTTTGCCCACAGGCACATTTCTGACAGTCATTACAGGTGTAATCAGTGATTCTGCTGATTGCAGTTGTTCCACTCTCTCTCCAGTTATGACCCAGATGTGTTATAATTCAAAATGAAACTTCACTTCAAGTATTGAGAGGGAGGGTAAAGTGGCTCCCAGAAAAGAAGCCTTGCTCACTTGCAAATAGTCTCTCTCTTTTTTGCTAGTACTGAGAAAATATTGAAAATAAGATGTGTATATATGTGTATTTGTGTGCATATATGAGTGTGTGTGTGTGTGTGTGTGTGTGTGTGTTTAGAATAATAACAGTCTTGATAAGAAGCCCTTTCATTAGAATTATAGCATAAGGGACTATAAAAAACATTCTTGGGTAAATTGCCATTTTGTAAGCTCCTCAGTTTGAATTATTCAGTTGTGGTTACTATGGAACCATGAGCCTTGTTCACTTTACAGAGGAAAATTCTAATGGTCCCCCAGTGTCCCCAGACTGTGGAAGAACTCATTAAAGGAAAAGTACTGCTCTCCCTGTTAAAGACACATAAGCCAACCACAGAATGTCCACATCAGGGTTTTAGGTGTACCTTGCACTTGGCAGAGCTTGCACTTTCAGATGGCATTTGTTCTTTGAAGTGTTAAGAATGCTTCTTTGCTGGAAACAGTTTTTATGGGTAGGTCAGCTCAATCCTAGGGATCTGACATTTTGAAGTAATGAAACTAGCTTGCTCTTCTTTTGGGATATGGTGAGTGAAGCAATAATTTATTCACCATTTATTTATTTAATGCTTAATAATTCTTCCTTGTTCTGCTACTGGTTTATGTATATAATTTTATGTAATTCTCCTGCTGATTCTAAAGGAGGATTACTCCATTTTACAAGGGAGGAAATGGAGATTCAAAGTGATTGGATAAATTACCCAACTATGTAGAAGAGCCTGTATTTGAACCAAGTTCTAACTCTAAATTCTGAACTTTATCACCAAAATAGAATATACAATTTAGGCTCAGTGGTATAGAAGCCTTTGATTGCTAGACCAACTATTCTCTAAGAACCAGAGGTATAGTAACTACTCTCCCAGCTGAGGGGAGATTTTGATCAGATTGTACTCTGCAAAACCCACCCCCTTATCCCAGTACTTGTGTCAGGAATTTGTACCCTACTAAGTAACCATAGTTCTGGCCTCCTTCATTTGGATTTATGAGGTTCTGTGACATTACAAGAGAAATGGACCTGTGGTCCCCCATCTCCTACCCCTACGAGGTAAGTTGTATAATGATTAGGAAAAGCTTTGAGATGTGGATGGGCTAATGTTGACTTTGGAAGCAAGCAATGATCAGAACTTGGGGTAAAGTTGGGGCAGTCTGCTGATATACTGTTAGCCTACTCTTACTGATAAGAAATTGAGGTAAAGTGAGTTGAATTTTTCAGGTTTACAAAGGAAACAGGTGAAAAATTAATTCAGCAATAGATCCAAAACTTCTTTTTATTCATTTGCAAAATCAAAGTATTTTATTAGCTGAGGGGATCTTAGAGGTAATCTAGCTCAGGTTTACTTTGCATTCGAGGAAATTGGGGGCCACAGAGATAAGGGACTTGCCTGAGGAGTCCTAAGGCCTGGAGAGTGAAAGGGCAAGGAGTAGAATCCCAGTTGCTTGACAAGACCAGCCTTTCCACACTGGATTCTGCTCTCTTGTCAGGGCTCAGTCCATTTAAGGTTGTGTGCAGAACAGCAGTATCTGGCTGGGTAGAGGGAGAACTGGGTGGCAAGTGGCATAATTTGGAAAAGAAGAGGAAATAGTTGATGGATAAGTGAAGATGAATATAAAAGAGGAAGGCAAGGGGATTCAGATGACAGACAAATTGTATTACTTACAGTTGTATCCAGAATTGTCTTAGTGTAAAGAGGGTGATACCCTTGATTTCAAGTCTGCGGGAGGAGGTGGGAAGCCTCAGCTAATGAAGCAAATTACGTTCCTTAGAAGGGGCATAGAAGTATTATCACATTTTTTTCCTTCTGGGTTTTATTGCCTTACCTTTCACCTTTCATATGTAAAAGTAACTGCTTAAAAGCCTGGGAGGTTCTTTCCAAATTACGTTTGTGTCTGTGAACTACTTTTGGAGGTTTACTTCCAAATATTAGAGTCAATGTCTCTCCATAAGCAGCAGTAGGTCCTCAAAGCACATTTCAGTTTTCAAGGGGAAAAATGCAAAGTGGCAGATGAGTGATTATCACATTTGCTTATGGTACTTGAAGATAATTTTGGGAAGTAAGTCTCAAATTTTGGTGTGCATAATATTGCTTAGTGAGCTTATTAAAAACGTATATCCCTGGAACCTAACTCCTGACATAAAGTTTAAATTCAAAAATCTGCCTACTTAATAAGAGCCATGGGCCATTAGTTGTAAGGAGTTCCTGGGTTGCTCTTTGAAAAATACTCATTTTTAAATTCTTGCTCTTCAAAGTATGATCCTGACACAAATATAGAATCCCAGGTCTCCCAACCTTCCATAAGAATCTCATTTTTGATGAGATTTCTTGATGATTGCCATACACATTAGAGTTTGAGAAGCTTTGGTTTACAGGATACTTTAGTTTGCAGTTCTACACACACACTGCTATAATGAAATACCACAGACTGGTATTTTCTCATAGCTCTGAAGCTCAAGATCAAGGTGTCAGCAGGTTTGGTGTCTTCTGAACCCTCTCTCCTTGGCTTACAGATGGCTACCTCCTTTCTGTGTGTTCACATGGTCTTTCCTCTGAGTATGCACCTCTCTGGTATCTTTGTTTACTCAAAATTCCTCTTCTAATAAGGGCACTAATCAGATTAGATAAAAGCCCACCCTAAGGATTTCATTTTAACTTAATCACCTTTTCAAAGCCTCCACCTCCAAATACAGTTGTATCTGAGGTACTGGGGGTTAAAGCTTCAACATAAAGATTTTGGGGGAACACAGGTTAGCTCATAACAGAGAATATGATGATCATTAATAGACCTGCTTATATGTACCTCTGTCATTGAGAAGAACCCTTAGAAGTTTAGAAACTCATATCTAATGGGAACTACACCCCCAAACTCTTTCTTTACCCTGTGTTCTCCATCTTGGTAAATGACACTATCTTTGACTTAATTTGTCCAAGCCAGATAACTTGGAGCTTAGAGCTCCCTCACTCTTACTATCACATTTAATTAGTCACCACCTCCTACGATATTTATCTGTGTTATCTTTCCAGTACAATTTTTTCCCACTCTACTTTCCATTACTCTGGTTCCTACCTCCTCATCTCTCATACCCTTCACCATATACTGGAAATATTAGTTCACTTTTCATACTGATATCTTGACCTCTAATTTTCTGGGTCTAGTCTGTCATTTATATTAGCCAGAATATGTTGTGTGTGTGTGTGTGTGTGTGTGTGTGTGTGTGTGTATAAATCTTATAATGTCATTATCCTGCCTAAAATCATTAATGGCTTATGTTCCCCTAAGAAGAAAAGGCATCCCTAGGATGGTCTGCAAAACTACTTATGCTCTGGCAAATGCTTCCCTTCTCAGCCCTGTCTCTCATTTCTCCCCACTCTAATTCTTCAACTGTCACTCTGGTCTTTAGCCATACTAGATTATTTTTCCTTCTAGCTTCTTTAACATGTCACATTGTGCCTCATGTCTGAGACTTTGCAAAAGCTATACCCTCTAATTGGAACTTTGTTTTGTTTTTCTTCCTCCCTCCACCCCTGACCCCTTTATAATTAACTTTTTATTATCTTTCAAATCTCAGCTCATATGTCATTTTCTCCATAAAGTCTTATTTGCCTCAGTTGTCTAGCATAGGTGGTTTTCTTTAGTGCCCTGAACATATTGCTTATCACACTATGTAGGGTATGCTTGATTACCTGTTTCCTACAATGGACTGAAAACTTCTTGAAGGCATGGATTGTGTTTCATATACAATTGTATTTCTGAAACCTGTCCAGTGTATGACATACATATATGTTGAAAGTACTAGTGAAGGAATTATTTCTATGAAGTGTAAAAGCTTGGGGAATGGAATGGAACATCTGAATGTAAGTACAAATACCACTAATGTAACTTTCTTAGGGAGTAACTTCTGATTGGAAACAGCTGTTAGAGATAAGCATTTGGTTTTCCCCTGAAGAAGTTAAAAGTCTTTAGCTGTTTAAGTATGTGTTTGAATGTACTTAAGGGACAGACTCTCTGAAACAGAGATGGACATTGTGCCACCATGTACCACTATGCCTTCCCTCAAATATCTCAGTCTTCAGTGAATGTTGACAGTTACCATCCCCCAGAATCACTATCAGTCAAGTTTGGTCTTCCCTTCTGATGAGATGACAGAGAAAAAAATGAATCAGGCATTCTTTACCAGTCTTCTACAGTAACTCAGGGAAAAGAACATTCTAGTAGGAATCTTTGTTCTTCCCTATACTCTCTTCTTATTTTAGATCTGTTGTTGTAACTGGGTCTCAGAGAGTAGTACCAAGTCATACTTGTTATTTGATATTGTTTCAATTTCCTGTTTTTCCCTTTAGAGCTGTAAATTCTATAAAGTCAATGATCATATCTGTCTTGCTCACCACTGATTAACTGCTATTACAGAGTTGGTTAAGCACATAACAAGTACTTAATACTGACTAATTTTGAAGACTTTTGTTTAGACAGTCAAATCTGCATGGAGGCAGTCAAATCACAATGCAGATCTACACTGAGAATGTAGATTAAGAAATACGCTGGTACTAGAGATATGGAAGTTTATTATCATGTAATATTGCTGATATTTAAAGTTTTGGTAAAGCATGGCAGTATATAGGAAGAACATATTTGGCCTGTGTATATAATGATTATAATACTAACACTTTTTAAACATATGCTATGTACGGTTTTAAATTCTTTGCAAATATCAATCTATTTAATTTTTACAAAAACTCCATACTGTAGGTACTATGAGAGTCCCCTGTAATGCATGAAGAACCTGAGCCAAAAAGAGATTAAAGAACTTGTCCAAGTTCACACAGCTTTTGAGTGGCAGAGGCAAGCTTCAGACCCAGCTAGCCTAGCTTATGAGCCAAGATGCCTAAAGAGAAAGAACAGGGAGGAGGCTCCTCCTTCTTCCCATCATAGTTTTAGTAAGTGTTGATAAGAAAGATCATTTTTCAGTGAGTTAGGAAAATAAATTTCAGGGTTTGCTATCTTGTCCTGGGTGTTGTGCATTTGTTCTTATTGAGTGCAAATCCATGGACTGGCAATGGCTTTGCCTAAGCTACTCCAGGTATTGAAATGGCCCATAGATAGCATGATGGCAAAAGACTTTCTATTAAAGCACCTTGAATTGTTCTTGGCAGCTTATCCTTTAAAAGGAAGGAACACTAGCAAAATGAACTGAAACATGCTTTGCATTTCTATGCCAGCTGCCTGTCACAATCCAAAATAGCTGAGATTCTCCAGAAACTGTAAAATTGTCTTAAAGGTCCAGTTACACTTTTAGCTTATCTGATTTTCTTAAAAAGAAAGTAGTTTAATTCATTCAATATTACCTTTTATAACAAAATCAGTACTATATTGTATACTGAATTGAGTTGGCACTAATGTGGCTCAGGGGCTTGCCCTTCAACTAAATCAGATGATGGAGCTGCTTAAGAGGACTCATTATTATATGTAAGTAACAATTGACATGTGATTTTATTTTATCCACTTCTATATTTTCATGTTATATTTTTATATACTTCTTTATAACATATTAGATATTTCCTATTTCCAGAAGAGCAATAAATACACTGAATGGAACACTTTCCTATGTGAATAGTTAAAAATACATATTTTTGATGGTAAATCTGCTTATCAAGTTTTTTAAAGAAACACAGTTTTGCTGAATTGAAGCTTCAGAAAGGTATCTGTGCTTCTCAATAACTGCTTTAAGGAAAGAAAAAAACAAACCTCCAAATCCCCAAACACTGTGGGCATTTTAAAATAAGATTCACAGAATCTGATTTCTAAAGATGCGCCTGGTGAAACAGACCAGCATGATCACCAGCTTTGTACCTCATTAGGAGATTTTAGACAGAAACCTGCACCAAGGAGCTCCAGTCAGCTGACTTTCCAATGAAGACATGAATTTTAAAGCATCTTCATATATAGGTTCTATTAAAATTGGGTTTGATCTTTAGTTTGGCTTTTAGTTAGCTGCTTATATCCAGCAGTAACTTTAATCTGTATTTAAAGGATTTACTGTTCATCTCCATGAATGTGTGTGTGTGTGTGTGTGAGAGAGAGAGAGACAGAGAGACAGAGAGACAGAGCGAGCAAGAGAGCATGTGAGAGTATGTGTGAGAAAAAGTGTGTGTATGTGAGAGAGAGGAGTGAGAGCATACGAATTCGACTGTGTGTGAGTGTGGGAGAGTGTGTGTGAGAGTGAGTGTGTATGAGTGTGCATGAGATTGAGAGTGTGTGTAAGTGTGCATGAGAGAATGTGTGGGAGAGTGAAAGTGAGAGAGAGTGTGTGTGTGAGAGAGACTGGATGTGTGAGAGAGTGTGTGAGAGAAAGAGGGAAAATGAAACAAAAGTCTTAACAACCAACTGTTAAAATAGAAAGCAAAAGTCCATCTCTGCATTTTCTTACTCCTGCCTCATTTCATGATTCTCTTTGCTAACCCTCTCTTAAACATGGTGATATGAATGTCCCTGCAATGACGATGGCAAATCCTGCAAGATTCCCACTGTGTTTTTACTGAGCTCAGCTTGCTTTTTCCTGAGGCCTTGGAGAGAAGCCCATTTATTCACTTGAGCATTCTGGATATCGTTGACATTTTCTTTGTGCCTTAGGCTGTTGTAGTGGCTAGAGCTTTTAACCAGAGGGTTAACTGCCTGAATTTCAGAAAGTCTCAACATCCACATGCTTTACCAGCAAATGCATTCATTTTTGTACATTCAGGTGGGTCTAAGACCAGGACACCTAATAATGGGCTCTGTGTGGGAATGGGGATGGTGGGGCAGAGCTCTGAGGAAAATTTTTGACCTTGCTGTTGTCCCTATACTTCACTATTGGCAATTATATCCTGCCTAGGGATTAGGTGATAGAGGATTGACCAGAGTTCACAGAACAACCTTGATAATTATATATTTACTCTATCTTATATTCTGCATATTTCAAAGCACAACTATAAATCCATCAAAAATAGGTGTCAGGATAGAAATTGCTGGATCCATCAGAACTTAATTATTCTGGTCTTTAGACTCCTTCTGGTGATTAGAAAAAAGCCCTAGCTGCCAAGTTCTCTTGTTGATTGCCTCAATGTCCTCAACTGAAAAATAGAGATAATAATAATACCTTCATTAGAGAGTTGTGGGGATAAAGAAACTAACAATGCATGTACAAAGACTTAGATCAGTGTCTGACACAGAGTACATTTGCTCAAAGTGTTCATCCTCATCATTACATTCATCATCAGAGAAGACTCTCTCTTGTTGCCATATGCAGTCATATTGGCCTATTGGCCCAGTTTGTATAGGCAAAATGGGGTTGCTCCTACCTCTTACCCCATGGGTGGCACTATAGGTCTGACTTCCTTTCTCTTGCAATGCACCTAAAATGCTGAGTCTGATATACTGTGGGTTGTAGGTGAGGTGAAAGTCAGAGATAAGGACAAGAGTTTGATGTGTGGAAAAAAACTTGTTAAAGGAATATGACATGCAGTATTTTGCTCCCAAATCTTATGTGTAAACTTAAAAAGGAGACAGAGGGGGGGAAATATTGAGTATAGATACCTTCTATAGATTAAGTGCTGCATTATTGTTTTATTTATGTTTTCACAGGTAATATTTTCCTTATAAGCAGGTTATGAGGTAATTGAACTCAATGAGATTACATGACTGGCCCAAGCCTCTGGTGGAGTTTAGAATCAGACCCACCATGTCCCCCAAGGTTATCTCTTGGGTCTTTTCTTTTATTGAGAAAAGGAAGCTTTTGGATTTAGATATTTCAAAGTAATTCTCAGTTGTGCTCAGAGTATTCTGCAATATCAGCTTGTTTTTTTATACTGCTTGGTGGAATTCCATACAAGTGCTTTCTCACAGCTTTTACTTCTTTTTCATGCTCCACATTTAGGGATATCTTCTTCTACATAAGGGGATAACATTGTCTCCAACTTCACTGAATACATTAGGGATCTCAGGTCTGGAATACCTTAACCTTCCAACCTCACCCTCATAAACTCATCTACTATTATATTCATGATGGTTATCTTTCTTCTAATCTCAGAGACATATTAGCATAAAATAAGAACATTATTTTCTCCTTACTATATGCTAGGAACCTCACAACTCTTTGAGGTAGGTACTATTATTGTCCACATTTTATACGTAAAGACACAAGTTGCTGTGGCTCAATTGTGTCCTTTAAAATCCATATATTAATATATTCATATATCAATACCCACTATCATGGTATTTGTAGATGTGGCTTTGAGAGGCAATTAAGCTTAGATAGGTCACAAGATGGGACCCTTATGATGAGATTATATGAGCGCTTATGAGAGGAGATAGCTTTTTTTCTGCCATCATGTGAGGACACAGTGAGAAGGCAGCCACCCATCTGCAACCTAAGAAGAAAGCCTTCACAGGGGAGCTAAATTGACTGCCACCTTGATCTTAGACTCTTTAACCTCCAGAACTGTGAGGCATAAATTCCTGTTTAAGCTACCCTGTATATAGGTTTTTTGTTATGGCATCTCAAACTGAGTAATACAGGTGTAATTTGTTTGAAGTTAAACAACTGTCACTTGGAGAAGCCAGGACTCAAACCTGGGTCTGCCCTTAACCACTCTACCCTGTGGCTTCACAAAGATTTGCCCCATTTTCTGATCAAGGCTGAGGCCTTTACGTGTGCTCTTGTTCCTGTACTTTAGCTTTCAGTGTCTTCTAGAATTTGCACACTCTTTCTTTCTTGCATTTTCAGGTTTTCTTTGGTCTCCTTCCTTAAATATATGTGTTCAGTTTATTTTTAAATCGCATTGCTGTCCTTTGTTCCCTAGTAAGCTCTCTTAGTTGCCAAAATCAATGCATTCTATTTAAATTTCTGTATAGTGATCTCATTTTAATGTCTGACAGTGTTGAATCTTTTGGGGAACGCAACTTTTCTCATTTACTAACATGACACCATTCTCTGCTAATATTCCTGCTTCTGTTTCTTCTCGTTCCTGTTTGTTTATCTTGCTTAAATATGTTTCCCAGGATTCAGTCCTTAGTTCTCTTTGTCTGTCTATAGCTTCAACCATGGAGATCTTATTTATTCTCACAGTACCATATTGTTGATGGCTCTGGGATCTATATGTGTGGTCTAAACTAGTTTACAGAACATGACTTGTTCTTTCCATTCAGGCTTTTAAAAATTTTTGTTCAAATGTCACACCCTTAGACAGTACTTCTTTAACCACCTATCTAAAATGACACCCCTGCCCATTGCTTAACACTGCAGTTTCCTTTCTTTTTTTTTTTTTTTTTTTTGATGAATCACCACCTGACTTTATATTCTATATTAATGCTATATTAATGTAATTGTTTTCTATTTCTTTTTTAATGTTTATTTATTTTGAGACAGAAAGGGAGAGAGAGAGCATGTGTGTGGGCATGCACAAGTTGGGGAGAAGCAGAGGGGAAGAGAGAAAGGGAATACCAAGCAGAGCAGGCTCTAAGATATCAATGCAGAAGCTGATATGGGGCATGAACTTACAAACTGTGAGATCATGACCTGAGTCTAAATCAAGAGTCAGATGCTGAACTGACTGAGCCACCCAGGCACCCCTGTTTTCTGTTTTCCTCACTAAATGAGTACTTCAGGAGGAGGGGTCCAATATACTGATTAAAAAACATCAAATCCGTAATACATTGCACATTTGAACTTTGCTACTTCTTAACTATGAATTTGGCAAGTTACTAAATTGTGCCTCAGTTTTCACATTTGTAAAATGAGGATACAATTAAGAGTTCAGGTTGGGGTGCCTGGGTGGCTCAGTTGGTTGGGCATCCGACTTCAGCTCAGGTCATGATCTCACGGTCAGTGAGGATGAAGAATTTAAGCAATTTGAGAATGAAGAATAGTTATATCCTCACTATTATATCTCTGACTGGCACATGCTAAGGACTCAATAAATGAAAGGTTATGGTTATAAATGATAACTATCTATTATTTTATTAATACATAAATAATTGATATATTAATACATACTCAATTAATACATTAATTAGGTAGGTTAGTTGTATTCTGCTGAAAAATTTATTTAAAAACCTACTGTAAAGAAACCTTTGGAAGGATTTGATTTCTTGAGGCTTCAGTGAGATCTGAAAATTTCTCAATATGGCTTCTTTCTCTTCAGTTCTCCCACAGAAAGTGCACTTTCCCCTCCCAATTTCTGTCCTTAATATCTAATATTATCAATAATATGTGTCTTGAGGGATTTATATTATATTAGTCAGAGTTGGTCAGGTTATGCTGAAAGAACAAATAAATCCCAAATTCTAGAAGCTTAACTTAATAGCTTTATTTCTTCTTCCTCAGTGACCTGAGCTGACAGAAGTTCTACCAATGTGTGATTGTAATCTCAGTAACAAGTAGCCTCCTGGGCCTTTATAATAAAAGAGGAGGAGAGAGCCTGGATAATTATCATGGATTTTTACTCTTTGCCTGAAATAAGAGATAGGTGTCTTTTCCACTCCTTTTTTTTTTGGCTGCTATGAATCACATGGTCTACCTCTTTTGAGGCCTATAGGTACAGTATTTGTGCCCTGAGGGGCAAGAAAACTGGATATTGATAAATATTAGTAATGTTTACCACATATACAAAAATAGGACCAAACATACACAACCTGGGGTACAAGTTTTTGCTTACAGTTCTGCAGTTGGCCAGATAAGATAGTATGCTATCAATCTTCCCTTGGGCTTAGAGATGAAAATTTCAGATAAAATTCAGTTAAAGTACTGTTTTGTCTTCAGGTAGAAAATCCCATTTATGTATCAAATACCATTTTGCCTATGAAGCTCTTTCCTAACTTTTATGTCAACTGCATTCAGTTCTTATTGAAATTACCTAAAATTTGAGCACCTAAAGTAGAAACTAAGTCCTAGTAGTCTTTGTATTTTTGATATCTAACAATACTTGATATGTTAAAAATAAACAAAGCTTTTTGAGTGAATTAATACATAAATGCCATCTCTAAACATAGTTACCTAATTTGCTCCCCTTTCTTGACCCATATCATTCCATTTTGGAGGGAAAGTATTTCATGATGGGTAGGAACAAGAACTCAGGAGGTAAGGAGATAATGGATTGGAAGACTTGCTTTGCTATTTTCCAGCTGAAAGCTTGTGGGCAAGCTTAACAAAGACACATTTGTAAAATTCAATTCATAGTGTTGCCATGAGGTTATTTTGAAGATTTACTGAGATAATCCTTAATAAGTGGTGAGGGTAGCATTTGGCATTTAAAGGGCTTCAGATGATGTTAGCTATTATTATTACTCTCTAACTGGACTTCTGTCACTTCACCTTGCCCCCAGGATTTAGGCAGGATAGTAAGTAAATATCCATAATATTTATTAATGACTTCTGTGCCAAACACTGTGCTAAATATTATATATTTTACTCACATTTAATCCTTAAAATAACCTTATGTTGCTCTTATTATTTCTTAATTTTTTTTTAATGTTTATTTTTGAGAGACAGAGACAGAAAATGAATAAGGAAGGGCAGAGAAAGGGACATAGAATCTGAAGCAGGCTCCAGGCTCTGAGCTGTCCGCACAGATCCCGATGTGGAGCCTGAACCCACGGACCCTGAGATCATGACCTGAGGGTCCGATTGATCATTATCAATTGGACACTTAACCGATTGAATCACCCAGGTGCTCCTCTTATTATTTATATTTAGAGAAACTGAGTCAAGTTCATGCAACTGGTAAGTGATGGAACTGAGGATAAGGATCAGAAACATTGCACCATTTTGTCCCAATCACTGATTTAAAACAACAAGGGTGATCTTTTGGTTGCCATTCTGTGGAGATGCTTTTATCGTTATTAAAGTCTGTTCTATTTGCTTGGCTAACAGAAATAATCAAGCCAGTTATTAAACTGAGGCACAAAGACAAGTTCTTTTATTTGCATTCATCACTTTTTGTTCTAACTTGGAAGCCTACTTATACACAACTGGAAATATTCAGCTTTGTTGTCATCTACTGGCCACCAGCAATTTAACCGTAATTATAAAACTGTTAGTAGCAATACTAGGTTACTGACATACTGTGTAACTATTTACTTCTATAATCTATTTTTAATAGCTATGTTTCATTCTGGGAGCATTCTCCGTCCCATTTTACAGTGTGGTAAGCTGTAGCACAGAAGGGTAGATTTCCCCATATTACCCACTGAGTTGGTTGCAAAAGCAGCATTAGAACTCCGGGATTCCAATCCATGGTGAATGACTTTACCACTATCCCTCACATCCTAGATGATCGGATTGTGACCAGTTAATTGCAAAATATGTCAAATAAGATGGTCATACTTTTATTATTTGTATATATAAACTTAGTCCTGGGGTAGGTAATAACTTGACCATGGTCATGAAGCTAGTAAGTGGTGGAACTGAGAATTAGACTCAGAATCATTAGTCCAAAGGGAACAGTGTGATAATACTCTGGTGTAATTGAGAAGTTTTTAACCTCATGCCGCGTTATCTGACTGGAAGTTTCTTTTGTTTTATTGTCATACTTTAAGCTATTTCTCTTTTTTCCCCCCTCTTTATCTTTCTGTTGATAGGGTTCTCTTCTCTTCAATTAGAATGTAATATTTATGACAATGGGGAATTTTGTTGTTTCACTCTTATTGTATCTCTAGAACCTAGAGTTGGGTGTGGCACACAGTAGGTGCTAAATATATTACTAAATTTGTTGAATGAAAGAATAAATTCTCTTTTGTCTGGAACTATAGGGTTAAATGGTGAAAACTTTTTTTTTTTAATGTTTATTTTCGAGAAAGAGAGCATGTGAGCAGGGGAGGGGCAGAGAGAGAGTAAAACAGAAGATCTGAAGCTGGCTCTGCACCAACAGCAAAGAGCTCGATGTGGGGCTCAAACTCACAAACAGTGGAATCATGACCTCAGCTGAAGTCCGATGGTTAACCAGCTGAGCCACCCAGGTGCCCTAGAAAGTTTTGAATTTCAATAAATATCTAGTGGATGACTGCATCACTGACCTCATGCCTTCTTTTATTCACATCTTTTGCCATGTCACCTTGCAATTCCTCCCACTAAAGGAAAGGAAATTTTTTCTTCAGCCTTTCACTTTCAGTTCGGCTACATGGCTTGTTTTGGTCAATAGAATGAGAAAGAAAACAACATGCGGCCATGTTTGAGCTTAATCTCAAGAGGCTTGTATGTTTCTTTCTTCTTCTTTTGTACCTTTGCTATGAGTAGTGGATGTCCTGGCCAACTGCATGCTCCACAGAAGATCACAGACACATGGAGAGACCAGAACTGCACACTTACAGTGTGTAGGAGAGATACCCCAGGAGCCAAGCTTCTGTTAGTCAACTAGACAACTTATAGACATGTGAGTGAGCCACCCAAGATCAGCAGGGTCACCCCATAAAGCCCAGCTCCATCAACTAATCTCCAGCCATTCCATAGACATATGAATAATAAAAAGCACTTGTTTGAAGCCACTGACTATTGGCTTTTGGCATGTTATTATGAAGGATTTTCACAGAAAACATTAATCAATACATCCAATTACTGTTGATAATACATTATTAATGTATATAAAAATACCATACTCTGTAATATTTTCTGATTAAAACAGAGCCTGCATATATTGACATGTCCTTTGATTTCACTAATTTTGACATAGATAAAAACAAAAATTAAACATTGATATAATAAGATGTATTTGAGCAATGCTAATACATTTGGGACTACTAAATGACATAATGAAGGATTGAATTTTAGGGAAAACAAATTTAAATTTTATCTGCTATCCCTTGAAATGATTTATGTATTACAACTATTAGAACATAGTATTTAAAGAATACTTATTCTTACAAAGGTGAATAGGGTGAACAGATAACATAAATGCAAGTATATAATATTTTTTAGACAATTAACTGGTAAGCATTTTGTACTCTTATGAGTGATGGAATTTTCCAAGAATATTTAAGAATATTAAGAAATCATTTTTCAAAGATTTTATAAAATATAATTTTTTTGATAAGAAAAGTACATATAAATAGATTTAGGAATTTTCCATTTCATTTTTTAACCACTTGGAATGAGCTTCACCATTCTTGGAAACAGAGAGGGAAGGGAGCAAAGTGTATGCTAAAGATGGTCACAATTTCCAAATACCTTCCTCAGGTCTTGTGCAGAATGATCTTTGGAATGGAAAATACTTTCCACATAGTCATGGCAACCAGTTGGAAAAGGGAAGAAACTTGATTCTGTAAAACAACAAACTTACTTGTAATGGCTTCAAACAAACAAGTCAAAAGACCAGCATATGCAGCACCTAGGAAGTTCTCAAATGTGTAGGCTGCTAAAATTGTTTATTTCAAGCTACATTGATTGTGTGATCTTACTTTCTCTTACACTTCTCTCAAATATTTCTTAGATAAAGGTGAGTTAGCTAGAGTTAGCAGAGGGGTTGCTCCTGATCTGATTGCTATTTATTTGTGCAAGGTGTGGTAATAGTAATGCTTATGGAGACTTCTGCTAGCTTTTTCAAGATTCATTGTATTTTTGTAGAAGCATAAATGAGCTTTTTCATATTATCTCACATTATATTTTATATTTTATTTTAATTCCAATGCAGGTAACATACAGTGTTATATTAGTTTCAAGATAGTGATTCAAAAATTTCATGTATTACCTAGAGCTCATCAAGATAAGTGTAGTCTTAATACCCTTAACATATTTCACCCATTCCCCACCTACCTCTTTTTTGGTAACTGTTTGTTCCCTGTAGTTAGGAGTCTGTTTTTTTGTTTGTCTTTCTCTCTCTCTTTTTCCCTTTGTTCATTTTTTTTTTTTTTTTTGCTTCTTAAATTCCACATATGAGTGCAATCATAGGGTATTTGTCTTTCTCTGACTGACTAATTTCATATAGCATTATACTATCTAGCTCCATCTATATTGTTGCAAATGGCAAAATTTCATTCTTTTTTTACAGTGGAATAATATTACATTGTATATATATGCTACATCTTCTTTTTCTATTCATCTGTCAGTAGACACCTGGGCTGCATCCATAATTTGGCTATTGTAAATAATGTTGCAGTAAACATAGGGGTGCATATATCCCTTTGAATTAGTGTTTTCATAATCTTTTAATAATACCCAGAAGTGAAATTACTGGATCATATGGTAATTCTATTTTTAGTATTTGAGGAGCCTCCATACTGTTTTCCAGAGTGGCTGTACCAGTTTGCATTCCCACCAATAGTGCATTAGGGTTCCTTTTTTCCACATACTTTCCAGCACTTATTGTTTCTTGAGTTTTGATTTTAGCTATTTTGATGGGTGTGAGGTTATCATATTATTATCTCACTTTTATCACTCTACCAGGTGGGTTTTGATTTAGCTTAGTGGCTGGGAATCCAAAATATAAACACTATGTCATCTAAGACATAGGATCTTTTACAAGGCCCTTTAAATAATTATAATTGTTTATAATTCTGTATATGCATTTCACTACATATTCCTATTCTACTCTATTATACTTTTTATCAAATTAAATCAGTAACTTTAGGATAAATTGTGCTTGAGGAGATAGATCATTGACACAGAACCTCTTGACCACAGATTCAAATTCAATAAAATTTTTATATAATGCTTTCATACTTCTCTTCCTGCCTCCAGTCTTTTAAGCTAAATGATGTGCCAAGTAATGGTTTTAAAGCACATTGGATAAATAGGAGGCATGATGGTATAGTGGAATGAATATAGGTTCTGCATTCATACAGACCTGAATTTGAGTCCTAGATCTGTTATGCAATTTTGAACACATGTAATTCCACTGTATCCTAATTGCTATTATCTGTAAAGTGTGACTAATACCTGTCAAAGTTGGTGTGAATATTAAATTATATAAATACTACCCAGCAGAAACACCATTTGTATGTAGGAAGTGGTGAGTGAATATTAGTTCCCTTTCCAAGTGACCATATTCCTTTCTCCAAGTTCTAAAAAGAGGGTGAGAGAGAGGGAGAGAGAGAGAGAAATAGGCAATAGAGTTACTTAGAGGTCAGAATATCTACTTATTGCCAGTAAAAATCCAATGAAGAACTTAGCTTGTGTGTGAGGTTCAAATGGGTTCTCAATAATTTTTGTATGATTCTATAATAGTTTACTAACCTACATAGTTATGGGGTAGATATTACTAAAGTCCTTCCCTTTCAAAAATAGATCCTACCCACCCTTGATAACATTTCTACCTAAAGGAGATAAGAATATGTGCATCCTGGGGCGCCTGGGTGGCTTAGTCGATTAAGCGTCCGACTTTCACTTAGGTCATGATCTCGCGGTTCGTGGGTTCGAGCCCCACGTCGGGCTCTGTGCTGACTGCCAGCTCAGAGCCTGGAGCCTGTTTCAGTCTGTGACTCCCTCTCTCTCTGACCCTCTCCTGCTCACGCTGTCTCTCTCTCTCCCCTAGAAATAAATAAAACATTAAAAAAAAAAAAGAATATGTGCATCCTGAAGTTAGACTGAATCCAAAGAAAGCTGATAAAGGAGCTGAACTGTGCATATTCAGACTTCTTTTTTTTTTTTTCTTCAGTTAGAGAAGTTAGAATTTCTTCTTATGGAAAAAGTAAGTGAGATAGGTACAGAGAATAGCAGATAGTTTTCTTCTTAGTATTTCTTACCTTAATTAATGTACTGAATCTCTAAGTAGAGCTCATACCCATCTGGGCAGAGGTGATGAAACTTCCTAGTTCTTTGCCACTGAAGCTTTGGATTATGACTCAGTCCTGGTGCATAGAAAGGTGGTTGAAAGGGTTGTGACATGTACCCTTTGCTTTCAAGCTGACATTTAGTTATCAGATTTTTCCTGATATTTTTCAACATCATGGTAATTACCTTTAGGAACATCATAGGCTTAGTTATGTGTAGAATTCAGGGGCAAGGCAGATAAGGGTGTCTGAAATTTTTTGACTGCCAGGTTGTGGCTAAGGTAAGGAGAACATGGTTTCAGATATTCATAAGCAAGGTCATTCTAGCAGGTAGAGTGCCATTCTGAAGGTATAGCAGTACTGAATAGTTCAGTACTTATTTTCCAGTGTGTTACTATAACCTCCTGTACTTTCTTCATTCATTCATTCATAGACCTAGTATGCGTCAGATTTTATTCTAGGTTCTGGAAATATATCAATAAACTAATGAGTCAAAGTCCCGGACATCATGGTGCTGCTTCACCCTTTGTCTTATTACCGTCTTTTAGCTGTTAAGCTCATGTAGAGTAGAAATCATGTCTTAGTCATTGGCAAATCCCTATCAATAGCACTGTGTCTGGGACTTAGTCTGGCCTATGTATACTCAACAAGTGTTAATGGAATGAATATTGAACTTGCCAATACTGGCTAATAATATGTCCTGATAGATGGACAAAGCAAGTAAAGGGGATACATGTAGTGTTCTGTTTTGTGCCACAATATCTATCGCTTTTTATAGTATTTATTTGTTTCATTTTGTCAAAGTATGAATAACATTCAGATATATAAAGAGGCAGGTAGGAATTGACATTAAAGTATGTCAGTAGGAGTGTAATAAATAGAGGGTACAAAATGGGAAACAATCCATTCTGCTTCCATTATGAAGGTTTGGAATGGTTTAATAGTGGAGTGGCACTTGAGTTAAGTCTTGCAAGCTAAGAAAATATTTCTTAAACTAAATACCCCCAAAATAAGACAAACTTTTATGTTAGAACTCAATGGCAGGGGAAAATGAAGGCCCATCACATGGCTTTCCCTAATTGGAGATCTTTGGGTAACTTATAGATACACAGACTACATGTGTGGGATTTTTTGTGTGTTTGTTTATTCCTGTTTGGTTTAGTCTTCAGAAAAGGTCAATAAGAGTTTCTCTTGATGATTTGTATTTGTTATCCTCTAATGGCTTCCGTGAAGTTTCAGAAATACCCATGTTAAAGAGAAGACATTTGACATGAGAGGAGAAAATCAGCTGACCTTGCTAACCAGATCTTACTTTTCCCTTGAGCCCTGAGAATTGATGTTTTCTGGTAATGGAGAAACTGGGCATCATGCCACCACAGACGTGCCTGGACTGTGTTTAACAGGGGCCTTCATTAGATTGTCCTCTATTTCTTGAGAAGTAATTCCATTATACTGTTTATCAGTCATTGTGTGCTCTGCTTGTCATTACTCCCCAATTTAGTAGCAGCAGCACCCCAGAAAAATGTGTATGAGTGATATGTGTTAAAAATAAAACTGCCTGAATTATATTACATTATAGAAGTGATACCTTCTTAATGTAGTGCACATACAAAAGAGACTGAGCAGTCAGCACCTGAAATACAGATATACACCAGAACTACAATACAGTAGTGTTTTCAGTTCAGGAGTCAGATCTGTGGCAAAAACCAGAATGCACTTGAAAACATCAAGTGTCAATTTATTAAGACTATTAGACTATTTAGATTTAAGCTACACACACTCTTAGAGCTTTCTGAGAGGGATTTTTTTCATAACTATTTTATTATTTTCTGAAGAATAATTTATTTCCTGGTACATTGTAATATTATTTCTTGTTTCTCTCCCCCTGGCCCGTACTCACTTCTTACAGATAGATACAAGGTATATGTTAAACAGCCCTGTCATATGCCCCCCAGCCCTTTTGCATTCAGATTTGAGTGGACAATGTTTCCTCTTATCTTATATTTCTCTCATATTTCTGATACATATCCTGAAAAGGGTTTGTGCCCTCTATTTCATACTTTCAACTTATCTTTCTTTCATTTTCCTCCTTATTTATGTAACTCTTCCTAACCTCACTCATAATCGGACTGTGTATTTCATTTAGCTTCAGAAAATGAAATTTTTCTTTTACATCCTTATTTTAGTCATCCTTACTTCTTTATTGCCCTTTTAGAGATTTAGAGTTCCTTGAAAAGAGTATTAATTAAGATTATCTTCTAGCTGTTATTTTATTTTTTTATCATTTGAGGTTTTCAAGAGATGGAAGCATGTTGGTCATTATTATGTTGTTGGCATTGGGAGCTCTTACTAACGTGGCCTCAGACACCTTATCAAAATAATTTCCTGCTAGTAACATCCATTTATCCTCAATTCTACCTGCCCTAATTGCACTACTCACTGTGCCTGATCTCTTCATTGCTTTTTGCTTCTTCACTTTGCTATGTTTTTGCACTCCTCTTGGAGTGCCCTTTCTTTTTTTCTCTGTAAAATCCAAAGCTTCTCAATCTTTAGGACTCATCTCAAATGTCCTTTTGTCCAAGTTTTGCTCCATCCCTTCTTCTGAAAACTCACAGAACTTTATCTGTATCATATTGATAGGACTGATTAGTTATCTGTTAATTATTTAGCCATAAATTGGCAGAGGGCAGGACCAGTGCCAGATATAACAACACTTTTTCACAATGCTTAATATGTGCTGGTCCTCAATATTCATTCTTGAATAAATCCTATTTTGTATGATTATTTGATCTACATATTCCCTTTAAAAACATCTAATGATTCTTGAATCTTTGGACCCTCCGTATACTATGCTGTAGGCATCACATTCCTGGTTCATAATGGCAGTAGGACAGTATGTTTTTGTTTTTGTTTTATGTATTCCTACTTAAGCTGATGGAACTGACTAGGGCCTGCCCTAAAGTGAAAGGAAAACTTAATGATGCCTTTTTCTTCTTCCAACTATTGATCACCTCCCTTTCCCCATTATCTGCCAGTTTCTCTTCACTCTCTAATACCAGGTACGTGTGTGCGTGCGTGCGTGCGTGTGTGTGTGTGTGTGTGTGTGTGTATTCCTCTTACCCCCACCCCAGAAATTACAGTTGTTATTGGCAGGAAGTTTGGTTAGTTAGAATCTATTTAGCTATTTACAGAAGCTGAAGCTTACATCATTATTTTTAGAGCTGTCACGTTATTTCATTGCTCTTTATCCTTGGCATGACCAATAGTAACCTCTTTGTAGCAAACAATATTTATTCAAATAAGTAAGTTCTGATACTTTATAAAATCACCCTGGTTCTTTATTAGCCACATGCCTTTACCATTATGCATGTATCCCTTGTTACTTTCAATTGAAATTTGCCGGATTCTTGGCTTCTTTTTTAAATGTGTCTATAACATATGTCGTAAATGCCTTTTGCTCAATTCTTCTGTAACACAACCAGATAAAATTAATAGACTATAATATCATCCTTTATTATTTCTCTGTTAAGTTTTGGCTTAAAATAACCTTTACCAATAGCCCAAGCATCCAAATTTATTTAATCTTCCTGTTCTAATGTACATTCTACTTTTTATTTATTTAATTTTTTAAGTTTATTTATATTAAGAGAGAGAACAAGTGGGGTAGGGACAGAGAGAGAGAAGGGAGAGAGAGAATCCCAAGCAGGCTCTGCACTGTCATTGCAGAGCCCGATGCGGGGCTCCAACCCATGAACCATGAGATCATGACCTGAGCTGAAATCAAGAGTCAGATACTTAATCGACTGAGCCATCCAAGAGCCCCCATTCCACTTAAATGTAAGCATTTAAGGCTACAAATTCCTAAGTCATGTATTATTTGCATTTCATAAGTTGCAATGTGTCATATCTTCATTTTTGTTAAATTCTTACACATTTAAATTTTCTTTGTGATTTCTTTTTTAATTTGTAAGTTATTTAAAACTTTTTGAATTCCAATATAAATGAACTCTTAATTTTAAAAAATTAGCTTCTAATATATTTCTGTTATACAAGCAGGCAGTTTGCATGACAGTCATTCTTTGATACATGCTTTATCCCCCTTATAGTGATCAATTTTTTTAGATATCCAGGTGTACTTAGAAATATATGTATTCTGGGGCGCCTGGGTGGCTTAATCGGTTAAGCGTCCAACTTTCACTTAGGTCATGATCACGCAGTTCGTGGGTTCGAGCCTCGAGTCGNGGCGCCTGGGTGGCTTAATCGGTTAAGCGTCCAACTTTCACTTAGGTCATGATCACGCAGTTCGTGGGTTCGAGCCCCGCGTCGGGCTCTGTGCTGACTGCCAGCCGGAGCCTGGAGCCTGCTTCAGTCTGTGACTCCCTCTCTCTTTGACCCTCCCCTGCTCACGCTGTCTCTCTCTCTCTCTCTCTCCTAGAAATAAATAAAACATTAAAAAATTAAAAAAAAAGAAATATATGTATTCTCTAATTAATGAGCATAGAAACAAGAACTTATGTCCAGAAAATCAAACTTGCTAACAGTGTTATTTAAATATTTTCTATGTTTACTTATTTTCTATGTTTAATGAATTACTTCGTTTCAACTGAGAGAGTTCTATGACAACATCCCACTTTGTTGGTGGATTTGTCCACTTTTTCCTACAGTTCATAAAAATTCATATACAAAGTTTGAAGCTTTTTTTGTTATATTAGGTTTAATGTTATATCTTCCTAATGAATTAAATGTTACTGTAAGTAGTGACTTGTTCAACCCATAAAATACTTTTCTTAAGATTTATTTTTTGGAGCGCCTGGATGGCTCATTTGGTTAAGCGTCCAACTTCGGCTCAGGTCATCTTGCAATTCATGAGTTCAAGCCCTGCATCAGGCTCTGTGCTGACAGCTCAGAGCCTGGAGCTTGCTTCAGATTTTGTGTCTCCCTCTCTCTCTACCTCCTGCCTGCTCACACTCTGTCTCTCTCTCTCAAAAGTAAACATTAGAAAATTTTAAAAAACGATCTATTTTTTTCTGACAATATTAATTTAATGTTTCTTTTGCTTAGGGTTGTCTGGTATCTTTTTCCAGCTTTGAACTTCCAATTGTTTTTGTCTTTGTATTTTTGGTAGTTCTCTTAAACAGTATAAGTGATTTTTAAAAATTAAATCTTGTAGTCTGCTTTTTTAAAATGACTTTATCCCATTGGTATTTATTATGAATATTCAGTTATTTGAACTTGTTTCTAGCATCTTTCTGTTTGTTTTCATATATCTAGCTTTTCCTGTGGTTGTTCCCCAAGCCCCCAAGCCCCAGTCTTTTGTTTTTTGTCATTAAGTTTTATAGTCATTCTTGTTTGTTAGTTTTCCTATTGCATTTCTCCCTATTCTACAGTTATGAAATTATATATAGTACTACTATTTTTTAGTGGTTAACATCAAAATGTTTCAGTGCATGCTTACCTTAAAACACTTTAATGACCCATTCCAACTATTTATTATTTTGTGTTTGAGATTTACATACATGTTTATACATGTCTTTGCTTACCATTTTTAATTCCTTAATATTCTTCAAGTTTATTATCTTCTTTGCTTACTGTTCCTTCTCAGACCTTTCTGGGATAATTTTCTTTTATAATGAAATACATCTTTTAGAATTATTTTAGCACATGAATATTGGTTAAACATAGTTTGTGTTTTAAAGTGACTGCTGGATTTATTTTGCCCTCATTCTTAAAAAAAATAATGATTTTATTGGCTACAAAAGTAGGGCTTGTTTTTCTCAGCTATTTTAATGTATTATTTTGCTAACTTTACTTTCCATTGTTACTATTAAGCATGGTAGGGGCACCTGGGTGGCTCAATTAGCGTCCAACTTCAGCTCAGGTCATAAGCTCATCATTCTTGAGTTCGAACCCCCTGTCAGGCTCTGTACTGACAGCTCAGAGCCTGGAGCCTGTTTGAGATTCTGTCTGCCTGCCTGCCTGCCTGTCTCTCTCTCTGCCCCTCCCCCACTCATGCTCTGTCTCTGTCTCTTGAAAATAAGTAAACAATAAAAAAAAGCATAGTATGTAGACTCTCTTTCCTTGCACATAAGCTGTCTTTTATTTTTCACCCTTTTAATATTTTCTCTTTTTTGTTTTCTGCAGTTTCAGTATAATGTATCTAGGTGTAGACTTCTATTTATTTATTCTGCATGGTATAGATTGTGCCTCCTATATCATGAATTCACACCTTTTTATTCAGTGTTAGAAAATTCTAGGGGGGCCTGTGTGGCTCAGTGGGTTAAGCGTCCAACTTCAGCTCAGGTCATAATCTCACAGTTTGTGGATTCTAACCCGCGTCGGGCTCTGTGCTGACAGCTAGCTCAGAACCTGGAGCCTGCTTTGGATTCTGTATCTCCCTCTCTCTCTGACCCTCCCCTGCTCAGGCTGTCTCTATCTCTCTCTCAGAAATAAATAAAAATAAACATTAAAAAAATACTTCCTATAATATATATATAAAAAAAAGAAAATACTAACCATTATTTTTCCACATACTGTCTCTTCTTTATTTTCTCTATTCTGTCCTTCTGGAATTAATTAGGTATATGTTAGACCTTTTTATTCTGTCTTCCATATCTCTTAATCTCTTTTAATTTTTTTTCTATTTCCTTTATTGCTGTGTTGCATGCTAGGTAATTTCTTTAGTTTTGTTGCTAATATTCTCTTCAACTGTGGACAATATGCTCCTTAACCCCATCCATTACATCTAAACAAAAAATTAACAATGGTTTATTTTCTTTTCTGAAAGTTCTAGTTATTATCTAACTAATTTTTTAAAATGTTTTATTTATTTCTGAGAAAGAGAGAGAGAC
>NW_027532041.1:551889-571489 GCF_008692635.1 Crocuta crocuta | reverse complement strand
CTTCTTTTTTAAATGTGTCTATAACATATGTCGTAAATGCCTTTTGCTCAATTCTTCTGTAACACAACCAGATAAAATTAATAGACTATAATATCATCCTTTATTATTTCTCTGTTAAGTTTTGGCTTAAAATAACCTTTACCAATAGCCCAAGCATCCAAATTTATTTAATCTTCCTGTTCTAATGTACATTCTACTTTTTATTTATTTAATTTTTTAAGTTTATTTATATTAAGAGAGAGAACAAGTGGGGTAGGGACAGAGAGAGAGAAGGGAGAGAGAGAATCCCAAGCAGGCTCTGCACTGTCATTGCAGAGCCCGATGCGGGGCTCCAACCCATGAACCATGAGATCATGACCTGAGCTGAAATCAAGAGTCAGATACTTAATCGACTGAGCCATCCAAGAGCCCCCATTCCACTTAAATGTAAGCATTTAAGGCTACAAATTCCTAAGTCATGTATTATTTGCATTTCATAAGTTGCAATGTGTCATATCTTCATTTTTGTTAAATTCTTACACATTTAAATTTTCTTTGTGATTTCTTTTTTAATTTGTAAGTTATTTAAAACTTTTTGAATTCCAATATAAATGAACTCTTAATTTTAAAAAATTAGCTTCTAATATATTTCTGTTATACAAGCAGGCAGTTTGCATGACAGTCATTCTTTGATACATGCTTTATCCCCCTTATAGTGATCAATTTTTTTAGATATCCAGGTGTACTTAGAAATATATGTATTCTGGGGCGCCTGGGTGGCTTAATCGGTTAAGCGTCGAACTTTCACTTAGGTCATGATCACGCAGTTCGTGGGTTCGAGCCCCGCGTCGGGCTCTGTGCTGACTGCCAGCCGGAGCCTGGAGCCTGCTTCAGTCTGTGACTCCCTCTCTCTTTGACCCTCCCCTGCTCACGCTGTCTCTCTCTCTCTCTCTCTCCTAGAAATAAATAAAACATTAAAAAATTAAAAAAAAAGAAATATATGTATTCTCTAATTAATGAGCATAGAAACAAGAACTTATGTCCAGAAAATCAAACTTGCTAACAGTGTTATTTAAATATTTTCTATGTTTACTTATTTTCTATGTTTAATGAATTACTTCGTTTCAACTGAGAGAGTTCTATGACAACATCCCACTTTGTTGGTGGATTTGTCCACTTTTTCCTACAGTTCATAAAAATTCATATACAAAGTTTGAAGCTTTTTTTGTTATATTAGGTTTAATGTTATATCTTCCTAATGAATTAAATGTTACTGTAAGTAGTGACTTGTTCAACCCATAAAATACTTTTCTTAAGATTTATTTTTTGGAGCGCCTGGATGGCTCATTTGGTTAAGCGTCCAACTTCGGCTCAGGTCATCTTGCAATTCATGAGTTCAAGCCCTGCATCAGGCTCTGTGCTGACAGCTCAGAGCCTGGAGCTTGCTTCAGATTTTGTGTCTCCCTCTCTCTCTACCTCCTGCCTGCTCACACTCTGTCTCTCTCTCTCAAAAGTAAACATTAGAAAATTTTAAAAAACGATCTATTTTTTTCTGACAATATTAATTTAATGTTTCTTTTGCTTAGGGTTGTCTGGTATCTTTTTCCAGCTTTGAACTTCCAATTGTTTTTGTCTTTGTATTTTTGGTAGTTCTCTTAAACAGTATAAGTGATTTTTAAAAATTAAATCTTGTAGTCTGCTTTTTTAAAATGACTTTATCCCATTGGTATTTATTATGAATATTCAGTTATTTGAACTTGTTTCTAGCATCTTTCTGTTTGTTTTCATATATCTAGCTTTTCCTGTGGTTGTTCCCCAAGCCCCCAAGCCCCAGTCTTTTGTTTTTTGTCATTAAGTTTTATAGTCATTCTTGTTTGTTAGTTTTCCTATTGCATTTCTCCCTATTCTACAGTTATGAAATTATATATAGTACTACTATTTTTTAGTGGTTAACATCAAAATGTTTCAGTGCATGCTTACCTTAAAACACTTTAATGACCCATTCCAACTATTTATTATTTTGTGTTTGAGATTTACATACATGTTTATACATGTCTTTGCTTACCATTTTTAATTCCTTAATATTCTTCAAGTTTATTATCTTCTTTGCTTACTGTTCCTTCTCAGACCTTTCTGGGATAATTTTCTTTTATAATGAAATACATCTTTTAGAATTATTTTAGCACATGAATATTGGTTAAACATAGTTTGTGTTTTAAAGTGACTGCTGGATTTATTTTGCCCTCATTCTTAAAAAAAATAATGATTTTATTGGCTACAAAAGTAGGGCTTGTTTTTCTCAGCTATTTTAATGTATTATTTTGCTAACTTTACTTTCCATTGTTACTATTAAGCATGGTAGGGGCACCTGGGTGGCTCAATTAGCGTCCAACTTCAGCTCAGGTCATAAGCTCATCATTCTTGAGTTCGAACCCCCTGTCAGGCTCTGTACTGACAGCTCAGAGCCTGGAGCCTGTTTGAGATTCTGTCTGCCTGCCTGCCTGCCTGTCTCTCTCTCTGCCCCTCCCCCACTCATGCTCTGTCTCTGTCTCTTGAAAATAAGTAAACAATAAAAAAAAGCATAGTATGTAGACTCTCTTTCCTTGCACATAAGCTGTCTTTTATTTTTCACCCTTTTAATATTTTCTCTTTTTTGTTTTCTGCAGTTTCAGTATAATGTATCTAGGTGTAGACTTCTATTTATTTATTCTGCATGGTATAGATTGTGCCTCCTATATCATGAATTCACACCTTTTTATTCAGTGTTAGAAAATTCTAGGGGGGCCTGTGTGGCTCAGTGGGTTAAGCGTCCAACTTCAGCTCAGGTCATAATCTCACAGTTTGTGGATTCTAACCCGCGTCGGGCTCTGTGCTGACAGCTAGCTCAGAACCTGGAGCCTGCTTTGGATTCTGTATCTCCCTCTCTCTCTGACCCTCCCCTGCTCAGGCTGTCTCTATCTCTCTCTCAGAAATAAATAAAAATAAACATTAAAAAAATACTTCCTATAATATATATATAAAAAAAAGAAAATACTAACCATTATTTTTCCACATACTGTCTCTTCTTTATTTTCTCTATTCTGTCCTTCTGGAATTAATTAGGTATATGTTAGACCTTTTTATTCTGTCTTCCATATCTCTTAATCTCTTTTAATTTTTTTTCTATTTCCTTTATTGCTGTGTTGCATGCTAGGTAATTTCTTTAGTTTTGTTGCTAATATTCTCTTCAACTGTGGACAATATGCTCCTTAACCCCATCCATTACATCTAAACAAAAAATTAACAATGGTTTATTTTCTTTTCTGAAAGTTCTAGTTATTATCTAACTAATTTTTTAAAATGTTTTATTTATTTCTGAGAAAGAGAGAGAGACAGCATGAGCAGGGAAGGGTCAGAAAGAGAGGGAGATACAGAATCCACAACAGGCTCCAGGCTCTGAGCTGGCAGTCAGCACAGAGCCTGATATGGGGTTCTAACCCATGGACCATGAGATCATGACCTGAGCCAAAGTTGTATGCTTAACTGACTGAGCCACCCAGGTGCCCCTTAATTATTTGGAATAATCTCATATTGCTTATTCATGGTTTTATTACATTCTTTATTTCTACATAATTCATACATAGTTATTAGATATTATATATCTAAGATTTAAATTTGATGATTGTTATTTTATTAACAATCCTTAATGTTTTCATATCTATTTGAGGCTCTCAGGTTTTGAGTCCATTCCTAGCTGATCTTAATCTCTGATGAATGTGGGAACTAAATTATTTCTTCATTAAGAGGCTTACTGTTTGCTTCATTTAGCAATAGGGACCTTCTGGCCTTGAACTTTTTTCTGCTTCTTTCTATTGTCTATAGTCTCTATGTCTCAGGTTTAGCTCCATCAACTTGCAACTATCTCAAAGTTTAGTGTTCCCATAAATGGCAGTTGTCCTTAGGATCACTCTATATTTTGTATATAGTTAGTGCTTGTTACTGTTGTTTTACCTCATATTTTTGATAGTGTCTTTTCTTTGAAATTTTCCTTACTTCCTCTAAACTTAGAATGCATGAAAGTTGTATTTTATGTAGGATGCTGGTATTTTGTAGTCAGTGGGTCCTTCAGAGTATTTAGTACACCATACTGACCTAGTCTTCTTCTTCTTCTTTTTTTTTTTTTGGAATTTCTTATATTATTTTTAAGACATATATACATACTTTATAGTCTGTATTTAATAGTTCAAATTAAGATTTTTTTTCAGATATAATTTTACTGTTTCTTTCTACTAACACTTCCTCATATGTCTTATTTCTTGTCAGTTTGATTATTTTAAGCTATAATCATAGTTCTTAGAATTTTATCTCTGATAATTCTTTGAGATCTTTGATGTAAGTGCATTCCTCTAAACAAGATTTGTATTTACTTATTTTAGGCACCTGGAGATACTGTAAATGTGGGATCATTAATTTAGAATTAGATTCTTAGATTGAGGTTTTTGAGACCATCTTTAATGTAATCTCAGCCAGTAAAGTGAAGTAAAGTGTGGTTTGAGGTTTCAATTATCAAAGGAGATTTTAATCCCCTTTCCATTTTATACCAACGTTCAAGAAATGGAATGTTCCTTGCAAGACCTGGGAGAGGGAAAAGGGTGATTGATTTTTAGTTTTCCTTTCCCTGGAAGCCCCAGTTTACATGGGGACCCTGATTTACACAGGATGGTCATCTATCAGACTCTATGTTATGTATTGGCTCCAAACTTTGTTTTCCCTTTTCTATATTTATGAAAAACAAAGCTTAAGTTTACTAGCTCAGCTTAGCCATTCTCACTTCTTTTTTGTTATTTCTGAGTAATTTTTGCTTGCTAGTTTACTGATACATCAAAAGTTTCAAAATATCTTTTATCTGTCATTTTTAGTTGTTTACGGTGGAAGGGTCATTCAGGGTATATAGAGGCCAAAGTGCAAGAAACAAAAGTCAGCCTATTCACTTGGAAAAGTAGATTTTTACCCTAAATAGAGTGAGTCAGTGTGTTTAATTTAAATTTTTTTGCTTGGTTGGTCAAGGAATTTAAAAAGCTATCCAGTCAGTTTTTAAATGGTAAGAGAGCACACAAATACTAAGTAAACAAACAAAAATCTTTGGATTCAGTTTTGATCATCTTAAGAGAATATAGAAGTATCATTATGAGTGAGGCTCTGAGTCTGCTTAGCAAAAAACTCATGTTATAAAGTAAAAGTGACTTGTGTGAGAGGTGAGCTTAAGTATCAAGTAGGTCATTAAATATGAATTCATACGGAGAGTGATATACTACTTTCTTTACAGTTTTTATTATACTTGAACTTGATATTTAATATTCATAGGGCAGTTTAGGACATTATTCTTTGCTGCAGTTGTGGAAAGAATATGAATAACTATGCATACATGGATATAGTGTGTGTGTTTGTATAGTATATATAAAGACTATACCTCTTTATTCTTCTTGAAGAGTCATTCATTGAGGTCTTATTATGTGGGAGATTTGACAATATGAGTGTTGAACCATAGTACTCCTGCTCTTGGGAAACTGCCATGTTTTCTAGGAAACATAGGGTATGCTCTTCCCCAAGCTCCCACATTCACATCTGCAATAGACTCACCCATATGTTTGATCTTATTTTCCTATGGATGAATTGTCTGTGCTCCAACCAGAGGTTTACATCTCTACCTATTGCCTCTCCTAACCTTCTAACTAAGGACATTATCCTATCATTTCTCTCTTGTCTTCTTTTTTAACCATCCGCTTCTTTCCTTTAACTGGTTCATTCTGTTTAGTGATACTAATGTTATCTTTGTGATTTTCTCTTTAGCTATAGTCTAATTTTATAGGTCTTCATTCACAGGAATATTTCTTAAAGAGCTCTCTAAACTCTATCTTCCATTCTCCTCTCACACTCCTTGAAATTTACTTCATTCAGTTTTTTGCACCTACCATTAACAAAATTACTCTCTTAAGGTCAAACATCATCTCCATGTTGTCAAATACAGTTCCCGATTTTAAGTCTCATCTTACTTGACTAGTCTAAAGCAATTGGATAATTGTTCATTCCTTCTATCTTGAAACTTTTTTTTCCACTTTGTTACTGGTGTAACACACTTTGTATGTTTTCTACCTCAATAACTACTTTTGCTACCTTTCTTTTGCTGGTCTCTCCTTGGAGCATCCCAAGTTTAAGTCCTTACTCTCTGTATATTCACTTGAGGATCTCACTGATTATCATTTATCTAAATGCCATCTATCTGATGATAACTTCCAGATTTAAAGCTCCAGAATATATCTGAAGGATATTTACTAGTAATATCAAACTCAGCATGCCCAATACTGATCTTATGCCTTAAACATCTTCCAACTAAGTCTTCTCTAGTTGAGTAAATTGTAATTCCTGTTCTCCAGATGGTGACTCTGTTCTTCCAGTTGCTTAGGGAAAAGAAATAACCCAACACTGAAGTCACTTTAACTTCTCCCTTTCCCTCATAGCTCACATCTAACCTGTCAGGAAATCATGTGTCAAAATCTGCTTAGTTTTTATCATTCCTTTTGCTATCACTCAGATACAAGCTACCATTAATTTTTAACTGGCCTCTCTGATTCTACCTACAATCTATTCTCAACACAGAGCCAAATGATTTTTTTTAATATAAATTAGATCATGTCATTTCTCTGTTCTGTTCCAGTAGCTTTCCATTTCACTCAGAGAGGAGAAAAAGTCCTTAATGTGGATGACAAGGTTTGATATGACCTAGTTCCCATTACTTCTTTAACTTCATCTCCTTCTCTTTTCCTTTGTACATTGTTTCTAGCCGTATTGACTGAACTCTTTGTTTCCTAGAACACAGAGGATCATCTCTCAACTCAGTCTATGCATTTGTTTCTCTTGCTTAGAACAGATTTACCCTGTTACTACTTCCTTCACCTCCTTTCAGTCTTTGTTTAAAGTGTTCTTCCTCAATGAGGCAGCCCTTAACCAGCATATATAAAACTGCTGCCTTTGTTCCCTTTCTTTTTTTTTTTCTGATTCATTTCTCTCCTTGGCATTATATTCCATATAATTTACTAATTTGTTTTCTACATTGACTATCATGACTAAAATATAAGCTTTGTGAGTGCAGGATTTTTATCTGTTTTGTTCAGTGCCAAATCTTCAATATAAAATAATGCATGGTGTATAGACATGGCTCATCAAGTATTTGTTGAGTAAATGCATTAATTCCACCCCCCCCCCTCTAAATCACATGTCCCTTTCTCAATGATCACTCTCCAGTGTCCATCTAGCTTATACTGCAGGGCCTTTGTAAATGTTTTTTACTTAGAATAATTTATCCAAATCTTCTTTGTGTCTTTCCCATCTCAGGTCACTTCTCCTAAGAGATTTTTCCTGTCTTCTCAATTTAGATTAGAGAATTATATTTTTCTATAGAGGTTATTTTTTTTTCACAGATTTAAAAATAAGGCATAAGACATCTCCATTTCTTTATTTAAGCTTAAGCTCTGGTTTTTGATATAAACTACATACTCAAATATCCTACTTTGCCCAGGCTATGGCTCTTCATATTTAAAGGAAGGTTTTAAAATTCAAGAACATTTTTCTTTCTCAAGAGTCTTACTAGAAAAGCTATCACTTTTAACAATATCTTTTCTTGTATAAATTTACAAAAATCTTTTCAGACATTTCATTTGACTCTTTTATTTGGCCTGTATCTGTTTTCTCCTTATGGACACTTTTCTTGAAAGCCATGAGTCGTAGAAAAATAATGGAAGTAAGGAAGACAATTATAATGCTACACAAAGAATGTGGGAGAGCATGCTAGGGTGTACTTAGGTGACAGCAATGATAAGGAGTAAGGGAAATCTATTGGGACAACAAGCATCAACTTAAAACTGGATTTGGTGGGATGCACCAAGGAGCTGGGAGAGTGCCCATGCTACTGATGGGCTGAATGGTACAAAGACGGGGAGCCAGTCTTCATGGAAGAGAGGAGGCAAGGAAGTAGGTTAGGGGAGTGACCTGTTAAGAACTATAGAAAGTATTTTGGGGAATATTGTATAGAGAAATTGGGACATGTGGCTAGCAGAGGAAAAATGGACCAAGGGAGCAGAGGTACAAATATCCTGGGGTAGAGAGAGTCCTGGGGAAGATGGAGCTGAGCACTTTCTGCTGTGATCATAACTGGCATGGATGTGAAACAGGACAAGACTTCATTAAGGTTCCACAAAGAATGCCAGGGTAAAGAGTGAATGTTGGGAAAGGTTAAGACAATTTTTTCAAGCATAACAAATATAATAAATATAAAGGAGAAATAAATAATTTATAAAGTAATAATACATATTTCAGTACATAAGCTTTTTGGAAAGACCACATTAGAAGACTAAAAACTATTCTTTCAGATTTTCACATCACACATCTTCCCTTGTAAATATTGGTCTACTGTATTCTCTTGGACTAATGATGACATACAGGCAACTTTTTAAAATATTGGACCAGACAGACCCTTTAAAATCTGAAAGCTGGAAGGAGGCAGGATGGAGTTCAGAATAAGAATAAAATGTTTATACAAGTGTGAGAAATAAATCTTTTACTTGCTGACTGAGTGAATTCTGCATACTAGGCATATTGTTAATCATATGTATGCTGTATTTTGGCCTTAAAAATTGCAATAATAGCTCCAGGGAATATGTATTATATTGTCTTCATTTCATAACTGAGGAAATTTAAGATTAGAGATGTAAAACAATTTGTCAAGCAAGTAGGGAGGTGGGCTTCCAACCCAACTCTCAAGGCCTTTAGAGTTGATATTGTAGTGGCTGCACTGTGTATTTCCATCATGGCAGGAGTCCTTGGCACAGGGAGATAATTTGATACACATTTGTTGAATGAGTAACTAAATCAGTATGTAGAAGTTTAGGGGAAGGGCATAGTTCATTCAGTAATTTTTTGAGTGCTTAATCTAAATGAGCATAAGATTTAAAAACAAAGACAAGGGCAAAAGGCTCTGAGACATAAAATATCTTTGGCAATCATTCTATAATGTCTGTATCTAGTCCTAGCCCTGGCCTTCCATTAAACACCACAAGTTGAAATCTCAAATTATTTACTTGGGGTTTTGTGACTTCTGCCCATAAGATGACAATATTCTTTCTGACCCTAAAATTACGATAGCTATCCCTTTGGGACAAGAGACCAAGGGAAAGCAATCACATATAATAATATGGAGGAAAAAATGACTGGATTATAACTCAAAGGGCACTTTTGGCATTTGGGTACCTCTCTCTACTCTCACCGTTTTTTTAAGTGTATTTATTTATTTTCGAGAGAGAGAGAGAGAGAAAGAGAGAGAGAGAGAATCCCAAGCAGGCTCCGGACTGTCAGTGCAGAGCCTGAGGTGAGGGTTGAACCCATACACCATGAGGTCATGACCTGAATGAACCAAATCCAGGAGTCAGACAACTGACTGAGCCACCCAGGAGCCCCTCTCTGCCCTCCCCTTTAATGAATGTGATTCACAGAGGAGCTATTGCAGGGCAAAGGAGTTCACTCTCTTTAGAGCTATAAAATTAGCCTCAGGACTCAGATTGCTTAATCAATCATCTGGAGTTTGCACAGTCGGGCTTTCCCTTTTTTAATGATTTTTTTTTTTTTCCCTTTACTAGACCAATTAACTTGGTACTTTGATAGAACTCAACCCAGAGATATTGTGATTCAGCCTTTGGTGCTGAGCCTGAGAACAGTCAGCCAGGAAGCTCCTATCTTCTCAGGGAGACTGCCAAGAAAGGAAGAGTTCTGAATGCAAACATTGGACTTGAGAAACAAACAAATAAAACACAGAACACAGTTTCTTTATCTTACATCAGTATGCCCTTTAAAGCTTAGTGCTTAAAAAAAGCAGATTGCTGGGGCGCCTGGGTGGCGTCCCAGTCTTGATTTCTGCTCAGGTGATGATCTCACAGTTTGTGGGTTCAAGCCCCCAGGTCAGGCTCTGCACTGACATTATGGAGCCTGCTTGGATCCTCTCTCTTCCTCTCTCTCTGCCCCTCCCCTGCTTGTGCTCACATGCATGAATACAATCTCTCTCTTTTCAAAAATAAATGAAAATTAAAGCAGATTTCTGACACTACTTATATTATGCACAAGTAATCTTTTTCCTTCTTTACTTTAACCTTTGGGAAGCCCGTTAATATGCCATACTGACCACCTAGTAACCTGAGACTTTCTCTTATTCCGTCTGCAGCCACAGAGGACTATATCTTTGGAGGAGCAGACTACTAGACAAGTAGCAGTGTGATTTAAATCTGCATGGTTTTCTGTACCCCTGAGAGTAGGCCTGTCCCTGCTGTGAATCTGGCAGACAGCCTTGATTTTTGTTTTTTTTTAACCAAACCATCTGGCAGCCTCAGTATTCTGGTAATAATTGTGCTACTTACTCCATCTGTACTTAGAAGATAACTAGTTGTCTTCACAAATTAAACCAGCCCCATCTGTTTCCTTGCCTTATAAATGAGTATAAGGGCTTCACACACCCCCTGGAATGTGGACATCATGAAGCATGGAGAGCCATGAAAAGGTAAGCAAGAGGGACTTTTCTTCCTACTTCAAGAGAAGTGCTGGGTTCTGAAACCCCAGCATCTTCCATCCTGGATTTGCAAAGACACAAGGAGTCTATCGTGGGTGCTCTGTCCTATTTGCATCCAGGCTGCTAGACTTCAGGAAGGGAATAGTTACTCCAAGGGAATTGCTATGAGTAGGCTCTTTTGGAATAGAGTGCGAGAATTCAGTTAAGAGCCAAGGCAGAGAAGAACGCTGATTGTGACCATTCTGTGTTCTGAAAATGCTGGAATTGAGAACAGGAAAGGGATTAAGAGAGAAGATCAACGGGATCTCTTCAAGCTGTTCTGATCCCCTTGATGTTTTTGATCTTGACCCAGAGAACAAAAATATAAATTTGTTTCATAACATCCGAGTACCTGTAAGAGTTAATATAGTTTCCTAAAGTGACTAACAGAGCTGTTTACACATTTTGAGAATCAGTCTCAATATCTGCTAATACCATATCAGCTTTCTGCCACCAAAATGCATGGACTGGGAGACTTCCCTTGTGTTCCTAGAGGAAAGTCGAAGAAGTGGTTGAAATCTCCTTTGTGTGAGAGGCTAATTTCTAAACACACAGTAAAATCGTGACTACCACAAATATAATGTGAACACATGTAAATGATTTTGTTTAATATATTGATGAAGAAACCAGTAAGATGTTACAACTGGTTCAAAGGAAAATTCAAAGAACAGAAATAGTTATTGGCAATTAGGATGGCTAAATGAATTTGTTTAACAGGTGCACAACTGACTTCTGCAGTGGGGGAAGAAAATCAATGCACTTATTACCATTTAAAACATGGACAAAAATCATTTCCATTATCAGGTATCTATAGTTTAAATAGCTCAAGGACAGTGAAAGATAGAGACCTTATAAAATCAGTTAATAAGAAAAATTTTCCATTGAAGACACCCAGTAATCATTTTTGTTAATTTCAATGATATTTATACCTGTTTTGAGAATAAGAATTATGAGGTACTGGCTGGGGCCAGGGTTATAGAGTCAAAGACCTGGTTTTGGGTTCTGACTCTGTTGGCTATCAGTGTTTTATTATTTATTAATTTATTTATTTAATTTATTCATTTTATTAAATAGTTTATTGTCCACCAGGTTTCCATATAACACCCAGTGCTCGTCCCAACAAGTGCCCTCCTCCATGCCCATTACCCCCCTTCCCCTCTTCCTCACCCCCATCAGCCCTCAGTTTGTTCTCAGCATTCAAGAGTCTCTCATGGTTTGCCTCCCACCCTCTCCCCAAATATTTTTCCCCTTCTTCTCACCCATGGTCCTTCGTTAAGTTCCTCCTAATCCTCCTATACATGCAAACATATGGTATCTGTCCTTCTCTGCCTGACTTATTTCCCTCAGCATAACACCCTCAAGGTCCATCCATGTTGCTACACATGGCAAGATTTCATTCTTTCTCATTGTCCTGTAGTATTCCATTATGTAGATAAACCACATCTTCTTGATCCATTCATCCGTTGATGGACACTTAGGCTCTTTCCATGTTTTGGCTATTGTTGAGAGCACCGCTATGAACATTGGGGTACATGTGCTCCTATGCATCAGCACTCCTATATCCCTTGGGTAAATTCCTAGCAGTGCTATTGCTGGTCATAGTGGATTTCTACTGTAAATTTTTTGAGGAACCTCCACACTATTTTCCAGAGGGTCTTCAAAAGTTTACATTCCCACCAACAGTGTAAGAAGGTGATGTTTTAATTTTTTAAAAATTAAATTTGTCAATTCATATAAGTTCTTTCTGATTCCTCATCTATAAAATGAGATTTCTATAATATGTACCTCACAATGATGTTGTAATTATCACTTACAGATATAGTTTTATCCATAAGGTTCAGTGTAGGAAGTCCTTTCCCATACAAATGTTGTTTTTAGTAACGGTAACTAACATTTTTAATTTAATATTTATTATATACCAGACATTACATCAAGCACTGTTCATGGGTTATGTCATTTAACTTTAAGTGTATGTAATTATTTTTTTGAAGCTTTATTTATTTTTGAGAGAGAGACAGAGAATGAACAGGGGAGGGACAGAGAGAGAGGGAGACACAGAATCTGAAGCAGGCTTCAGGCTCCAAACTGTCAGCACAGAGCCCGACGTGGGCTCAAACTCACGAACTGTGAGATCATGACCTGAGCTGAAGTCGGGTGCTCAACTAACTGAGCCACCCAGGTGTCCTCTACCTATATGCAATTCTTCCTCTTATTATTATTATATTACAGATGACGAAATTAGGCTTAAATAAGTGACTTACCACCCAATGTCACAAGGAATGGCCAAACTGGAATTCAGAGACCAGAAACCTGAGTCAGTCTATGTTCTTAATTCTGCTACTCACAGAGGGGCCACATATATGTATACAAAGACTTTGAGGCTTTACTAAATTCTCTTTTTTAAAATATTTTTTTGTCAGGTTGGTTTCCATATAACACCCAGTGCTCATCTCAACAAGTGCCCTCCTCCATGCCCATCACCCCCCTTCCCCTCTCCCTCATCCCCATCAGTCCTCAGTTTGTTCACAGCATTCAAGAGTCTCTCATGGTTTGCCTCTCTCCTTCTCTGCCACTATTTTTCCCTTTCTTCTCCCCCATGGTCCTCCGTTAAGTTCCTCCTAATCCTCCTATACATGCAAACATATGGTATCTGTCCTTCTCTGCCTGACTTATTTCCCTCAGCATAACACCCTCAAGATCCATCTATGTTGCTACACATGGCAAGATTTCATTCTTTCTCATTGCCCTGTAGTATTCCATCGTATAGATAAACCACATCTTCTTGATCCATTCGTCCATTGATGGACACTTAGGCTCTTTCCATGTTTTGGCTATTGTTGAGAGCACCGCTATGAACATTGGGGTACATGTGCTCCTATGCATCAGCACTCCTATATCCCTTGGGTAAATTCCTAGCAGTGCTATTGCTGGTCATAGGGAAGTTCTATTGCTAATTTTTTGAGGAACCTCCACACTGTTTTCCAGAGGGGCTGCACCAGTTTACATTCCCACCAACAAAGTAGGAGGGTGCCTATTTCTCCACATCCTCGCCAGCATCTAGAGTCCTCTGATTTGCTCATTGTAGCCACTCTGACTGGCATGAGGTGGTATCTCAGTGTTGTATTGATTTGTATTTCCCTGATGAGGAAGGATGCTGAGCATGATTTCATGTGTCTGTTGGCCATCTGGATGTCCTCTTTGGAGAAGTGTCTGTTCATGTCTTCTGCCCATTTCTTCACTGGATTGTTTGTTTTTGAGGTGTGGAGTTTGGTGAGTTCCTTATAGATTTTGGATACCAGCCCTTTATCTGATATGTCATTTGCAACTATCTTTTCCCATTCTGACAGTTGCCTATTAGTTTTATGGATTGTTTCCTTTGCCATGTAGAAGCGTTTTATCTTGATGAGGTCCCGATAGTTCATTTTTGTCTTGACTCCCTTGCCTTTGGGGATGTGTCAAGTAAGAAATTGCTGTGGTTGAGGTCAAGGAGGTTGTTTTCTGCTTTCTACTTTAGAATTTTAATGGTTCCCTATTCTCACATTCAGGCCCTTTATGCATTTTCAGTTTATTTTTGTGTATGGTGTGAGAAAATGATCTAGTTTCATTTTTCTGCATGTTGCTGTCCAGTTTATCTCAGCACCATCTGTAAAAGAGGTTGTCTTTTTTCCATTGGATACTCTTTCCTGCTTTGTCAAAAATTAGTTGGCTGTACATTTGTGGGTCCAGTTCTGAGTTCTCTATTCTGTTCCATTGGTCTATGTGTCTGTTTTTGTGCCAATATCATACTGTCTTCATGATGACAGCTTTGTAGTAGAGGCTAAAGTCTGGGATGGTGATTCCTCCCATTTTGGTTTTCTTCTTCAATATTTCTTTGGCTATTTGGGGTCTTTTGTGGTTCCATACAAAGTTTAGGATAGTTTGTTCTAGCTTTGAGAAGAATGCTGGTGCAATTTTGATTGGGATTGCATGGAATATGTAGATTGCTTTGGGTAGTAATGACAATTTAACTATATTTAGTTTTTCCAGTCCATGAGCATGGAATGTTTTTCCATTTCTTTGAGTCTTCTTCAATTTCCTTAATAAGTTTTCTATAGTTTTCATCATACAGATCTCTTATATCTTTTGTTAGGTTTATTGCTAAGTATTTTATGTTGTTTTGTGCAATTGTGAATGAGATCAGTTTCTTGATTTCTCTTTCTGTTGCTTCATTGTTGGTGTATAAAAATGCAACCTATATCTGTACATTTATATTGTATCCTGCAACTTTTTTGAATTCATTGATCAGTTTTAGTAGGCTTCTGGTGGAGTCTGTTGGGTTTTCTATGTAGAGTATCATGTCTGTGAAAAGAGAAAGTTTGACTTCTCCTTTGCCAATTCTGATGCTTTTTATTTCCTTTTGTTGTCTGATTGCTGATGCTAGGACTTCCAGCACTATGTTAAAGAACAGTGGTGAGAGTGGACATCCCTGTCGTCTTCCTGATTTCAGGGGGAACACTCTCAGTTTTTCCTCGTTGAGGATGATGTTAGCTGAGGGCTTCTCATAGATGGCTTTTATGATGCTTAAGTAGGTTCCTTCTATCCCGACTTTCTCGAGAGTCTTTATTAAGAAGGATGCTGTATTTTGTCAAATGCTTTTTCTGCATCTATTGACAGGATCATATGGTTTTTATCTTTTCTTTTGCTGATGTGATGTATCACATTGATTGATTTGCGAATATCGAACCAGCCCTTAACCCAGGATTGAATCCCACTTAATCATGGTGGATAATTCTTTTTATGTGCTGTTGAATTTGATTTGCAAATATCTTGTTGAGGATTTTTGCATCCATATTCATCAAGGATATTTGGCCTGTAGTTCTCTTTTTTTGCTGGATCTCTGTCTGGTTTGGGAATCAAAGTGATGCTGGCTTCATAAAATGAGTCTCGAAGTTTTCCTTCAATTTCTATTCTTTGATATAGCTTGAGAAAAATGGGTATTAATTCTGTCTTAAATGTCTGGTAGAATTCCCCAGGGAAGCCATCTGGCCCAGGGCTCTTATTTGTTGAGAGATTTTTGATCACTGATTCGATTTCTACACTAGTTATGGGTCTGTTCAGATTTTCTATCTCTTCCCATGTGAATTTTGGTAGTGAGTGTGTGTTTAGGAATTTGTCAGTTTCTTCTAAATTGTCCAATTTGTTGGCATATAATTTCATAGTATTCCCTGATCATTGCATGTATTTCTGAGGGGTTGGTTGTAATAAGTCCATTCTCATTCATGATTTTTTCTATTTGAGTGGTCTCTTTTTTCTTTTTGAGAAGCCTGGTTAGAGATTTCTCAATTTTGTTTATTTTTTTTAAAAAAGCAACTCTTGTNGCACATTCTTATCCATAAGATTGTTTCTGTTTGTGATTTATTGTTTCATATATTTAGGTGCTCCCATATTCAGTGTGTAAACATTTATAATTGTTAGCTCTTCTTGATGGATATACCCAGTAATTATTATATAATGTCTTTCTTCATCCCTTTTTACTGTNGAAATAGGCCTGGAGTGCAATGTACTTTCCTCTTAGGCCTGCCTTTGACGCATCCCATAGACTTTGTATTGTTGTATTTTCATTTTCATTTGTTTCCACATATTTTTAAATTTCTTCTCTAATTGCCTGATTGGCCCATTCGTTCTTTAGNAGTGGTGACAAATTCTTTAAATTTTTGTTTATTTGGAAAGATTTTTATCTCTCCTTCTTTTCTGAATGACAGGTTTGCTGGATAGAGGATTTTTGGCTGCATATTTTTTCTGTTCATCACATTGAAGATTTCCTGCCATTCCTTTCTGGCCTGCCAAGTTTCAGTAGATAGGTCTGTAACCCCTCTGATAGGTTTTCCTTTGTGTGTTAGGGCCTTTTTCTCCCCAGCTGCTTTTAGAATTCTCTCTTTGTCCTTATATTTTGCCAGTTTCACTATGATACGTCGTGGAGAAGATTGATTCATGTCACATCTGGGGAGAGTTCTCTGTGCCTCTTGGATTTCAATGTCTGTTTCCTTCCCCAGATTGGGGAAGTTCTCTGCTATAATTTGTTCAGGGACTCCTTCAGCGCCTTTCTCTCTCTCTTCCTCTTCTGGAATTCCTATGATATGGATATTATTCTGTTTGATTGTATCACTGAGCTCTTGAACTCTCCTTTTGCGTTCCTGGTTCAGTTTATATCTCTTTTTCTTGGCTTCCTCTTTTTCTATAATTCTGTCTTCTAAATCATGTTCTTCTTATTCTCCTTTATGTGTGTCTTCTTATTCTCCTTTATGCTTATTCCATCGTGCATTTGATGCCTCCATTTTATTTTGCAGCTCATTTATAGCATTTTTAAATTCATCACAACTATTCTTAAGCTCCATAGTCTTTGTAGCAATAGTTTCTCTGATGTCTTCCATGCCTTTTTCAAGCCCAGCAATTAATTTTATGCTGGGCCTAAAAATTTTAGGTCACTGTTCTAAATTCTTGTTCAGTTACGTTACTTATATCTGTTTTGAGCAGTTCTTTAGCTGTCATTTCTTCCTGGAATTTCTTTGGAGGAGAGTTCTTCTGTTTCGTCATTTTGGTTAGCTTTCTATCTTTTGTTAGTTTTAAAAGCTTGTTATTCACTCTGCACTTGTGAGTGCTGGTGTACCAATAAAGGCTCTTTGAGTGTCCAGGGCCTGTCTGTTCAGAAAGTATTCTTTGAATGGTGTCTCTTGGTCTCTCTTGTTGAGACCTTGGTTACTTTATTTTCCTACTCATAGTGGTATTTGGGACTCTGCACCATGTGTACTTTGGCTTGTTTCTTGAAGTGAGGCTTTAATAAATTCTTAAATTATTTCAACTGTTAATGTTTATTTCTGAAAGGAACAAAAGGCAGATGTATACGGTTTATTTAGCAAAACTTTCTGAGTTTAGTTTTCATTGACATGTTTATATTTGGGTGGGATGATTACTTATAAATACTTTTACACGTGGAAACCAAGTTTCTTGAAGAAAAAGAATGATTAGATTTGGCTAAAGAAAAGATAAAATATAACATTTCTTTCTAGGGTTTATTTTGTGTGTTCTTCTCAATAGTTAATTTTACAGAGTTCCCTTTATATCTGTCAGTTTATATCTTTATGATGGACTTTTAGAATTGGAGGACAAATCTGCTCTTATCTTCCATCACTTATGGTTTCTTTTATTTTAAGTTTTCTTTTTATTTGTACTTGACACACAAAATTGTGTTAGTTTCAGGTATACAGCATAGTGATCCATTACTATTTTACAAATAGGAACTGAAGTCTGGGTTTTTATTTGTAACATTATTGAAAGGAGAGAGATAGGTTAATTGCTCAGGCTCTGTAAATTTTCCATCATTGCCGTGAAATCTCTATCAACAAAAATGATTTATCTATTTTTGAAGCTAGGCATTTCTCTTTCTTTACTATTGTGTAAAGGAGAATATAGACATTTACTAACTTCTAAATATTTGATTTCTTCTGATTTCTTTTTAATATTGGTTATCTGGGTTAGGCTTATTAATTATGTAACTATCAATATTTTTTTGATGTGGGAAACAAAGGCAAAATTGAAAATTAGATTTCCTTGATACCTGCAACCCATTGAGAAATCCTCAAAACAGGCAGAGTGACATTCCTCTAGGTTACCTCATTTAATGATGAGCTACCTTGATGACACTTTGCTAAGGGCAAAGGGCAATCTTAGCTTAATACCATTCTGACACCCTCCCACCAGGATCCTATAAGTATAGTTTAATATAAAAATTCCTTTGGAGGGTAACTGGATAGTCAGTTGAGTCCAACTCTCATTCATTCATGCTCTCTCTCTTAAAAAAGAAAAAATTCCTTTGGAAACTTCCTTTATTTCTACCCCCCAAATATATGTTAGCAGTCATCCTCCAAGCATATGGCCCACCAATATACATCTGAAGGGTCTCATGACTAAGGTTTTATTAGACAATAGTAAATTTCCCTAACAATAGCTAGCCCCCTCAAGGTCCTGGAAACCTTCCTTCCAGAATTCCTTAAAGGTTTATGCTATCTCTAACCCCTTCCCAACTTGAAGGCATATATCAGTCACTTTTCACAACCCTAGTGCAACTTTTTGCCCACAGGTCCTGTCTCTGTTCTTAAATAAAACCATGTTTTTGCACCAAAGACATCTCAAGAATTCTTTCTTGGCTGTAGGCTCTGAACCCCAACACTTCCACATCACCTTCTTTTTCTGTGAATGTGATTCTGGAAATTTGCAGAGTAGCTCCATAGTTGAAAACTTGAGGAGCATTACAAGCCCTTTAGAAATTTTCAAAACATCATTCATTTCCACCTAAATAGTTCAAGCCTAAAGAAATGAATACTTAATTAATATTTCTGCATTCTAGTGCATGGCTAGTTAACTAAACCTAGGATAGCAGGAAAGTAGTTTAGAAATGTATGGCTAAGAAGAGGAGCAGTTACCTTTCAGACTGAATGCTAACGCAAAAATATTTTTTTCTAAGTTAGAATGAAAGGTTTTTTGGCATTTACATGGATATATGTTAGTGAAAAACCTACTTTTGATATACTGGGTTGGGTAGCAAAGCTGGATTCTTCCCTAAACCATAACAATGCTGTTGTCTAAACTGAGGGATAAATTCTTGCAGAAAGAATAATTTGGCTACTTCTGATCTGTTGCTACATAGTTAAAGGTTCTGCAAAGTCCTAGAAATCAGCTACAGTCCTTCTATAGAAAGAATGACTTCTGAACCTGACCATCAGTGTGTAGGCTCACATGTAGAAACTCAGGGACAAATTAGGTAGTGGGAAACCATTCATTACAACAGAATTCACTATAAACCCTCATGAAGCCTCCTGGGTGGGCTTCTGTAAATCTGTTATTACTGACATGAAATCTGTATAAGCTTTAGATATTTCTCCCTTGCCCATGTACCACTCTCTCTTTACCTTTCTCTCTCTCTTTTTCCCCCTGAGAGTTTGCTGTTGTTTCTTTAGT
>NW_027532041.1:458873-551601 GCF_008692635.1 Crocuta crocuta | reverse complement strand
ATGTTTTTACCTCAATTTTTCCTTTATTGATGCTGTCTTTCAGGTTATATAGACAGTGGACTAGAAAATCTTCAACATCATATTTTGTTGTTAAGAGAACCAAGAGGACCAGATTTGAGGCCAAGTGAGCGGAAGGTGATCTGTTCTCTTCTGCTCACTGGCTGTGGAAACTTAGGCAAGTTATTTGGTATCTGGAGTCTCATTTTACTCATTTATAAAATGGAGCTAAGTGCATTTACCTCATGATCATAAGGACTGAGTGGTGATAACCATGCTACAGTGAATGCCTGCTTTTTACCAGACACCATGCAAAGTGCTTTACATTTTCAGACCTTGAAACTACTCTCCAAATTAGCCTATTTTATCACCATTTTATGTCTGAGGAAACAGAGGCTCATGGAAGTTCCTCTAGCTACTGAGTGTCAGAACAGGATTCTGTTGCAACAAAGGGACTGATTGATCTCTTAGAATCTGCTAGTGCTACCCAATGGGTTTCAAGTATTGCTTATGATCCATTACAACCTGAACCATAAATCAACTTTCTTCACCTGTTGGATGCTGTTCTTTTGATTGTCTATTTCTACAGATCTAGCCTCTGTATCCCAGTTATCATATCACTTGGTTCAGATTTTTTAACTTTCTAATTGATGATTCTGTGCATAAACTTTGGAACTGAATATCTCAGGTTCAAATCTGCTTTCTTTGCTGTGTGACCTTGAGCTATTTAACTCCTGTACATCTCTCTATTCTCATATTTACAATGAAGATAATAGTACTTATGTCACAGTTGTTGGGAAAATTAAATGAGATTTTTTATGCAAAGCACTTAGAGTACTGCCTGGAATGTGGTAAGCTCTATATCAGTTTTGTCTGTGTAATAGTCCCAGTATGCCCTACTCTTTCTAAGCCCACTTGTAGTATGACGGATAACTATAGTTTCTTTTCTTTACCTTCAGTTGTCAACTTTAAAAATTTTGTTTTTTGCGATACCAGGTACAGTGTTAGTTATGTAGGAGGTACATTAAAAACTTGATACCCCCTTTCCTTTGATGTCCATGTAGCTCAATATAATGTTCCTCAGATTGTGTTCTATGAAAATGTTAATAGCTTATATGAGAAAGAAAAAGATTCTCTTGGTGTCATATAAATTTGTGTCATTTATGTGTCAGATAAATTTGAGAACTACTATGAATTATAACCTCTTCTAGGAGATTTATGAAGTACATTGGCAAATTTAATCCTCTGAGAATCCTGTAGAAAGGAGTCATTTTAATTTTGCTTAAACCAATGTTTGTTAAATTATTTTTCCACCTTCCCTCTCACCCCTCCCCCACCCCAGCCTCTTTAGGGGAAATACTCACACAGTGTTGGCAGCACTAGTCTAGTAGATTCTGGCTTCTTTTATTAAGGGACCATCTGAAGAAAGGACTCAAGAAACTTGTCTTAAATGCCCTATATCCTTGTAGCAAACTAAATTAACAGAAGTCTACGTGGTTAGCTTATCTTAATTCAGACTATTGTGAAATCGCCAATACCACATTGCATTTTAATATTGTGAGGTTTATTTATGCTGAATATAGAGATAAGATACAGTCATTTGCAATTCATCTGGGCTATTGTGCTCCACCAATGTTGAGAATATTATCTTTTATATATTAGCATTTTCTATTTAAAAAAAAATTGTTTCTATTTATTTATAGAAGAGAGAGAGAGAGAGAGACAGCGTGAGCAGGGGAGGGTCAGAGAGAGAGGGAGTCACAGACTGAAACAGGCTCCAGGCTCTGAGCTGGCAGTCAGCACAGAGCCCGATGCGGGGCTCGAACCCACGAACCGCGAGATCATGACCTAAGCGAAAGTCGGACGCTTAACCGACTAAGCCACCCAGGCGCCCCTATATTAGCATTTTCTATATACAATCTCCTATGATGAATTTTACTTGGAATTCCCTGCTAGGAATAACATTTTTTCCCTTGAAGAACCAAGGGATACAATATTTTCCTCCTTTCTAATGAGAATCTTTTTACGAGCAGATTCCAAGAAGCTGAAAGAAATGTTTGAAGCATGGAGCGTGTAGGTGGCTCAGTCAGTTAAACATCCAACTCTTGATTTCAGCTGAGGTCATGATCTCACAGTTTGTGACATCAAGCCCAGGCTCTGCCAAGGAGCCTGCCTGGGATTTTGTCTCTCTCTCTGCCCCTCCTCTGCTTCCTCTCTCTAGCTCTATCAAAATAAATAAAAATAAACTTAAAAAACATTAAACATTTGAAATATAAACAGCCTAGTTTTGTTGTTCTTTATGTTTGGCATTTTCTATACTTTTCATTCCCTTGGTTTTAGTTTTCTACTTCCATTTAAATATTTGATTGCAGTATCTTTTATTATAAACTATCTCAAGTTCTTTATGGAAAGATGTAGGCATATAATAAATATATTAAATAAGAGTCACTTTAAAAGGGAAACACTTGCTATCAAAGGAAGCAATTGCAATAAATATTTCTGTGAGAGGTAAGTACAAAGTGCTAACAGCTCAGAATTAAACTGTGGGAGTGTGGGGAGAACAGAAGCATCAGAGAGGATCTAATGTGAAGGCGGAGGCAAAGGAAATCGTCTTATGAAGAGAATGACATTTCTAAAGGCAAAGAAGCAAGAAAGCAGTATATTTAGGGATTTGCGGGTAGTACATTATACCTGAGATACGGGATTATTGGGAGCAGTGAAACAGAAGCGTAAGGGCCTTGTATCAACCATTTCCTTCTCATTTCCACAGTGATTAGTAATATGCCCTCAGTGTCATGATGACTCCTGGGTTCTTGAAGAACCTCTCCCCTAACCTTTGATGATACTTCTGTGTCTGGTAAATTCTAGGTAAACTGATGATAGCCGTTTATAATCATCAAGAAAAAACAGAGGGATTATAGCGTATATTGGATGAGGATTTACATACAGAAAAATGAGAGTCATAAGTGACCTGTCACTGTGTGAGGTGTTCTGGAAAGAAATTACATCATAATGGTATTTTTTTGTTTATTTTCTTTCATCTGATGCTGTTTTATCTGATTCTATACACTGTCTTACCACAAGCAATCAGGGAGGTTTTGTTTATTAAGAGAAGTTAATTGTACCATTTTGTACATGTCTAATCTATTTAATCACAAAGAAAGACAGTCTTCTTTCTTCTTTATTAGTTGAATATATCTTCTTCAAGCTGCTGCTTTAACATGTTTCAGTATATCACTGTCGCTAGAATGATTCACAGAGAACTTTTCCATTGCATGTTGCAGTGAAAAGACATCTTTGTAACTCTGCTAAAAGATGACAGCTGCAGGGTAGAGCCACTCAGAAGCAATTCCCTGCAGACTTTTTTTTTTCTTAATACTTTTCTTTTGTTATGGGCTATATGCTGTTTGGGGTTCCATGTCCCTACCATGCCCATTTCCCCATTCCAATCCTTAGGTTTTTTTACAAATACATTTTCTGAGTTAGTATATCTAGTAACTTCTCTAAATTGGCATTATTACTTTTCTTTTTTAATGTATTTTAAAATTTTTTAATGTTTACTTAAGAGAGAGAGAGAGGATAGGGAGTGCACACACAAATGGGGAAAGGACAGAGAAAAAGAGAGAGAGAGATTGAGAGAGAGAGAGAGAGAATCCCAAGTGGGCTCCATGATGTCAGTGCAGAGCCCAATGTGAGGCTTGAATCCATGAACTATGAGATCATTACCTGAGCCAAAATCAAGAGTCAGACACTCAACCGACTGAGCTACCCAGTTGCCTGCACTATACTTTTTTAAAATCATAGGATATATGGTAAATTTTTGGTTGTACAAAGTCAGTTCACTGCAGCAAAAATAATCCATATGGTTATATGACAGGGTTTAAGATTTCTTTGATGTTCTCTCTGGAATTTTCATCTTTTAACTTCACATTTAGTATTGAGAAGATGCAAGATATATTGCAATCCTCCTATACATCCTGAGAAAAGTACTGATATTACCTTTTCAAAATTCCTATTCCCCTATGATAAATTCTCCAGGTCCTCAAGATATCCTCTTCTATCTGACTTAAGACCTTTTTACCAATGCTGGTGGCTTCTGGCAATTGGAATATTCCTCTTCTTAATAATAGTGGAAAACCTGATGTATTTGAAAAACTTTTTTAAAATATTATTTTATTCCTGCCTTTAGAAGAAAACAGCTTTTGGGGACGTTTTAACTTTGTGCCTAATTATTTTTGTCTTACTGAATTTTATTCATTTGAGGGTAATAATATCCCAAGTTCTATTCTTCCTCCGTATGTGTATTTATATAGGGAAGTTTGATCAGAGGCAAGGGAACTGCATTTAAAGCTGTCAGAATATTATGGAAAAGTTCTAAGTAACACAAGTCCTATGTTTTACAATATGCTCTGTTGATGAAATTTATTGTATTAAAACTGATTATGGATAGATAATAGTGTCTGATAATCCACTGAAGTATGATTTGACTTCTGATGAATTATTTTTATTCCCATTTTTTAAAATTTTATTCTTGGATTGTTTAGTGTAAATGTAACTGAATTTCACTGAAGATTGGGATGACTGTCTCAGATTCTTTGGAATAGCTGACCTTTAACACAAGCCTTTCCTATTTCAGTGTGTCCTGATTTTACCAATCTAGTCTTTTGCTAAGGAATGGTGAGATAGGAAGTTCTTATTAAATGGTGAAGAGTTATGAAAGTTAATTTAAGATAGATTTAAATTTAATGAAGCAATATTAACATTATATATAAATGGTCTAATACCACAATTTAAAGGCACAGACAATCAGATGCAGTAAACTTCTTTTTTTTTTTTAATGTTTTTTTTAAATTTATTTCTAGGAGAGAGAGAGAGAGAGAGAGAGAGAGAGAGACAGCTTGAGCAGGGGAGGGTCAGAGAGAGAGGCAGTCACAGACTGAAACAGGCTCCAGGCTCTGAGCTGGCAGTCAGCACAGAGCCCGACGCGGGGCTCGAACCCATGAACCGTGAGATCATGACCTAAGCGAAAGTCGGATGCTTAACCGACTAAGCCACCCAGGCGCCCCCAGATGCAGTAAACTTCTATGCTGCCAACAAAACACTCACTTTAAATAGAAAAACACAGTTGGGTTAAAAGTAAAATGATAAGAAATATACCATGATAACACTAAAAAAAAGAAAAAAAGAAAATTTAGTGGCTATATTAACATAGAAAAAGATTTTTTTTATCTACATATATTTTCCAAAGTAGATTTTAGAGCAAAGAATATTACCAGAGATAAAGAAGATCATTTATTAATGATAAAGGGCCAATCCATCAAGAGGACATAAAAATCCTAAACAGTCACATAATGGAATGAAATATGATAAAATTATGAAGAGACATAGACAAATCTACAGTTATTCTTAAATATTTTGATAACATTCTCTCAATAATCAGTTGAGCAAATAGACAAAAAACAAATCAGTAAGTATACACAAGATCTATGCAAAATTACCAACCAATTAGACCTATTTTACATTTATAGAATACTTCATCTAACAACAGAGCAAAATATACATTCTTTTCAAGTGCAAATAGAACATTTTCCAATATATATCATATTCTCAGCATGAAACAAGTCTGTATAAATTTTAAAATGATCAAACCATATAAAGAATATTTTCTGATCATAGCAAAATTAAACTAGAAATCAATAATGTAAAGATTTTTGGAAACTCTCCAAATGCTTGGAAATTAAATGGTATACTTCTAAATATCCTATGAGTTAAAGGAATAATCAAAAGGGAAATTGAAATCAAAAGTGGTATAAGAGAATACCCTTGCCTCATAGAAGGAAGAAATCATTCTTTAATTGTGATATTGGGCTATAGGTTTTTCACACATGCCCACTTTACAGATCAAAGAAGTACCTCTCTATTTCTAGTTTTCTGATTTTTTAAAAATTAATGACATTTGAATGTTGTCAAACATTTTTCTTACATCTTTTGGGGTGATCCTATGAATTTTATTTTCTGTCAGCTGTGCTGACAGCTCAGAGCCTGGAGCCTGCTTCGTATTCTGTGTCTCCTCTCTCTGCTCTTCTCATGCTTGCACTCAGTGTGTCTCTCCCTCAAAATACATAAACATTAAAATTTTTTATTTTTAAAAAAAGAAAAGAAAACTGCAAATCCAGATTGCTTTGCTGGTAAATTTGATCAAACATTTAGGGAAAAATAATACAAATTCCATTCATACTTTTCTAAAAAATAGAGAAAGAGAGAATAAATCTCACCTCATTCTTTGAGGCCAGCACTATAACTGAGACTAAAACTAATGATATTACAATAACAACAACACAGAAACTTAATACACATAGATGCAAAACTCTTTAGTAAAATTTTAGCAAATATAATTCATCAGTATATACAAAGGATAATACTTCTTGACAAAATAAAATTTCTCCACAAAATACATTGCTAATTTAGCATTCAAAAATCAGTCATTGCAAGTTGGTATATAAAAGGCAGAAAAATAAAATTCATAGGATCACCCAAAAGATGCAAGAAAAATAAGGTTCAAAAGCCATTAATTTTAAAAAATCAGAAAACTAGAAATAGAGAGGTACTTCTTTAATCTGTAAAATGAGCATCTGTGAAAAACCTCTAGCCCAACATCACAATTAAAGAATTCTCCCTTCTGTGAGGCAAGGGTATCCTCTTATACCACTTGTAATTAACCTTACTGGTGGTTTTAGCCACTGCATTAAGACAGTATGAGAAGTAAAAGGTATATTTCCCATTGTAATGGGAAAAAAAGAAACAAAACTGGTTTTATTTGCAAAAAATGATATTTGTTGAAAATCTGAAAGAATTCATAAAAATTCTAGTAGAACTAATAATTGTATTTAGCACATTCACAGTGTATGAGATCAATGTTCAAAGATCAATTTTATGTTTATATGTTAACAGCAAACAATTGGAAATTGAAATAAAAATATAATCTATTGTAGCACTGGGGTGAATTTAGTGACATCTGTGTAAGACTGCCTCACTGAAAACCAAGAAACATTGCTTAGAGAAATTCAAGATGACCTAAATAAATGGAGGGATATATCACTATTAATGGCTCAGAAGACATGATATTTCCAAGATGTCAATTCTGTCTTTATATGACTGTAGATTCAATCATTAGTCCCAGTGAGAATGTCAGCAGAATTTCTTTTAAAAAATTAACAAGCTGAGTCTGTAATGCATATGAAAATGTAAACGGAAGGCTTAGAATGTCCAAAACAGCTTTGACAAAGAAAAACAAAGTTGAATGTCATATACTTACTGATTTTAAAACTTCAATTATAAAACTACAGCAAACAAGGCAGTGTGGTATTACATATGGTAGACATAAGGTCAATGGAACAGAATGGAGTCCAGAAATAGACAAAACATAATAAGTTCAACTGAATTTTGAGAAAAATTCTGAGATAATTCATGAATATGTTGAAAAGACTAAACAAATGAGACCAAAACAATTTGATATCCATGTGCAAACAAATAAATGTATCCCTTTCTTTACAATATGTGTAAAAATTAACTTGAAATGGATTATAGATGTAAATATAAGAGCTAATATAAAAAAAGATCCTAGAGGAAACCATAGAATAAAATGGTTGTATCCTTGGGTTAGGCAAGAATTTCTTAGATAGGATATTAAAAGTAATGCATTAACTAGTTTTATTGGATTTTTAAAAATTAAAAACCTTGCCTTTCAAAAGGCACTGTTAAGAATCTAAAAAGTGAGCCATATACTAAAAGAAAATATTTACATAATATATATCTCATAAAGAATTTCTAATCAGAATATATAAACAACTCTTACAACTCAATAAGAACAATAAAACCTGATGATTTAGACATTTCACAAAGAGTGATATAGGAATGGCAAATAAGCACATGGAAAAAATGTTCAACCTTATAAGTTGTTGGGTTAGTGCTAGTTAAAACCATTTCAACTACAACCTCAGAGTCGAATGGCTAAAATGTAAAAGATTGACATAATTAAGAAGTGGCAAAAATATGGAGCAATTGGAACTCTCATACTTTGCTGTTTGTAATGCACAATTGTATAACCACATTGGAAAAAAGTTTGGTGTTTCTTATATAAACATACATTTATCATAGGGCCCATTAATTCCATTTCAAAGTATTTACGCAAGAGAAATGACGATATGTCTTCATACAGGCTTGTTCATAACAGCTTTATACATAATAACTGTAACTTTGGAAACACTTGAAGGTCCATCAGCTGGTGAGTGGACCACACACAGATTGTGATTATATCTGTAAGGAATGGTCATGATTATTCTTGATAAGGAATTTGGTAAGGAGAGGTCCCACGGTTGGTCCATCAACCCAGTCATCTCAGGATGATCATTTGGCTTATGTGTAATTCTCTTGGCATTTCTTTGTGGCTCTAAGTTGTTTCAGTGACTGAGAGCATCACACAGTATGATTTAAGACAAGAAAGGGAAAGGTGCTATAGTAAATGGTGCAAAAAGGTTTTTTCTTATGTGGCTTTTTACTTTATTCTGGACCAATGTTGTTTCAAGAAGCTTCCAGCAGATCTTTTCTAGAGCAAACTACAAGTTAAGAAACTATAATTTCCCTGACTGGCTTTTACCAATCATGATTCATGTCTTGTATCTGGGGCAAAGGTCACTTCTCCTTTAGCACAGAGATAGATCCAGCTTTTGTAAAGGCTAATGGTTTTTTAAGTAAAGGAATATAAAATTTTAAATACCAACTTGCTAGGGCCCCTCTTCAGGCCTCAGAAGTAGCCATGCATGTGAGGGCTCCCTGAGCTTCATCATAAACTCACCTTTGAGTACTTGTTACCCACTCTGAACAAAATGCAAGACTTTGTAGGTAAGGGTGAGATGGCTGTTACATGATTAATCAATGATTTTTGCCACAGTTCCCTTCTTAAGAGTTTTGGCATCTTAGAAAATTTTTTTAGTGTTATGATGATGGAATTTATGGAAACTGTAAACTGATATAGGTAGGGTCATTCCTGTTTAAATCTTTTTTTTTAATTTGTTAACATTTATTTTTGAGAGACAGAGATAGAGCAGGAGTGGGGGAGGGGCAGAGAGAGAGGGAGACAAATCTGAAGCAAGCTTCAGGCTGTGAGTTGTCTGCACAGAGCCCAACGTGGGGCTTGAACTCACAAGCAGCGAGATCATGAGCTGAGCTGAACTTGGATGTTTAACCGACTGAGCCACCAAGGCACCCCCAAATCTTCAACATTTAGGTGACAAGTGATGCTAAATGCCAGCTCCTTTGTAGGCCTGACAAAAGCAGCAGCATATCATGGAGCATAGCTGAGGCTTTGTTTAGAGTTTCTTCTTCACTCTTTTTAGTTGTGTGATCTTAAGCAAGTTATTTAATATTTCTGGACTTTAATTGCTTCCTCTATAATAAAGGTAATGGTGGATAGATAAAAGCTAGATTTGAAATAAATCTGCTCACTGTTCCCCTGAACAGGTAATATTTTCCCCTGAAAAAGTTATCATGGGCATCTTGGAAGGCGTATTCTGCTTGTATTGTGATGCCTGCTTTTGGTTCTTTAAATGAGGCTTTTTCCTTCTTCTTTTCCATCTTCTTTAGGCTTTGCTACAAGGGGTGTGTGTGTGTGTGTGTGTGTGTGTGTGTGTGTGTGTGTGTGTGTGTGTCAGTGTTTGTGTGTGTGTTTTAAGTGACCATTTAGTTTCAAAGAGCCAAGTTACAGATTGTCAGGTGGGTGGTGAGAAGCAGTATTTTTTCTTTCAAGTGCTTATTTAGAGTGATTGTTAACATGTATCCTTAGTGATTAAATCATTAAGCAAGAATACAATTTGTGAAATAATGTTTTCTCAAACTACTCAATTTTTTTAAGCATGGCACAGCAAACATCAACTCATTGCTTTTATTCTGACTGATCTAAATTCCTGTTACCAAACACTTCATAAATAATTCAAAAGGAAAACAATGGATAACTCATGTTATATTTTTCTTTCATAAATAATGTTTTCAAACCATTAAGTCGTATCTTCATAGCTGCCTGTGAAATGGAGACTTTCCCATTCTTTGATTAAATCTCACCAGTGCAGTGAAAGAAGATAACAGTATTATTATATAATAATTAGGACATGATGCCTCCATTTATTGGGTACCTTCTGGATGATAGGTGCTATTCTAGGCACTCCCTTACTTAATTTTAACAATAGCCCTGAAAAGTAAGTTTTTTTTTTTTTTTCATTTTACAAATGAGGAACTAAAAGTAAATGAAAGGTTAAATAATCTGCCTAGGTTATACAATTAAAAAAGAGAGAGAGAGAGAGCTAGAGGTCAAAGTCAGCTGGATCTGATATCTCCATCACTATCACATGATGAATTAGCACTATAGAAATTTGGAGTTCTTGTTTCATCTACTGACACTAACTTTTAGTGGATTCAGAGTAGGATTTTCAGAATTTACTCCCATCATTCACTCTTTTTCACCAATAGAGATTTTTACTGAGATCTCGACAATAGAAATAATTGCCAGATTATAAAAATATTTTCATTGGGTAGCAGAAAGTTTTGGTGTAAACCAAGTCCTCAGGATCCTCAAGACTTAGGGTCTGTAGTCAAAAGGCTTAATCATGGGGATTCCAGTATAATCTTTCTGATCACTACCCTGAACATGGACAGACTTTTTCACATGTCCCTGAATGCCAAGTTCCAATAGAAACCATAAGATAATTTACCCAAATGGCCCAACTGCCAGATCTTTGCTGTGTTCTTGTTGCATGAAAGGGGAAAAATACAAGAGGAGGTAGAAAAATAGCCAACTGAATGGTTGGTAGGAAGGAATAGGGGAAAGGATAAGGTATAAGCAAATTCCTTAATACAGAATTTTTGCTTCTTTACTGGTCCATGTGACAGCAAGTAAAAGAGGAAAGATAGCATTTGCTTTAGTCCCCATGGGACAGTATTCCTGATGCCTAATTTAACCATGTCCTCAAAAATATATTTGGCTTATATAATTGCAGGAAAATGGTGGAAATCATTTATTTAAGCCAAAAAACAGTATGGTAAATGGAACAAATATTTGTTTTCATTCAAGACTTTACTAGATACTTGCTCCATTGCTTGGGGCAAGTTATTTAGAATCTCCAAGTCTTACTATTCTCACACCTAAAATGATGGTTATAATATCTGTCTGAGAGATATTATAAAAATTGAAATATTTATGAAGTGAATGTTACCAGGCATACAGTAAGCACTCAATAAATATAACATTTATTGTTATTGATGATGATAATAATAATACATGCCCATGAATCCATAGAGTAATAATTTTAGACTTAGAAAATCACTTCCACAACTGGTATTTATTTTATTCATACTCAATTCTAGAAAGTTTAGATATAAATCATAGATATACCCATTTTATACATAAGGAGCCTTACAGAGGATGTTAATGACCTGAGCTCACATAACTAATAAATGATAGAATAGTCAAGTTCTATACCTGTTTCATGAGTTATTGATTATACTTGGATTGTCTCAAACATAAGAGAATCTTATTTTAAAAATTAATATGACCTTAATATTTCTGCCTTAAAATTTTTCAATTTTTTCCATTGCTTCTAGGACAGAACACAAACACTTTAGCATGGTATTGGATATAGTATCAGCATAGCCTTCCTCTCCAACCATGTCTCCTGACAGTTTTACCCTCCACCCCCTTCCATACCCATTCCAGCCATACTAGTTTCCTCACTATTTCTTGAATATGACTAATGGCATGCAGGATTCGATACCTTGCTTATGGCTTACTCTGCCTGGAATATCCTTACAGCCCTCTATGTATCCTCGACCCACTATTGAACTCAAACTCCTTGAATTTGACCTGGTCAAATATCATCTCTCATGTGAAAGCCTTTCCGAATCCTCTATGCAGGGTTAAGGATGTTCTTTTCTGTGCCTAGATTTAGCATTTTCCACATTGTATTATAAATGTCTATTTCGTGTCTTGCAAGAATATGAGTCCCTCAAGAGAGACTTAGTTTATTCTGCTCTGTAACTTCAGTACCTGCAGTTGTCTGTGAGTAGGTAACTAGTGAATGTTTGGTGATTGAATGAATGAAATAAACTGATTGATATTCTCCTCAGCCCTGTGCTGATGAGTAGCAATGAGTCCAGTGAATGACTGGGTTGGTAGTGACAGAGCTCTAAGGGTATTCAAGGTGCCACTGAATCCATCCTTGTGTCTTTCATTGCAGATACCACTTGTCCAGTTGTGACAAGGTATCATTTTAACAATGCTTTTAAGAAGCAGTCAGCCTTGGAGGAACACATCTTTGTTCAGTGGCTTCATCTTGATAGTTGACTTGTTCTCAGTGTGATACTCTTGGCACTGGAAGTATATGAAGCAGGTTCACATAAAGCAAAATGTGATATCTATGCTATCACTTCTCTGCATTTCAGGAAAGCATTTGGCACACACACATGATAGCCTAATGGTCCAGATGGAGAAACACTGCCTGGGTAAATGTAGCATTTAGTGAATTAGTAGCTGGTTAAATAAAGTGTTGTACCTATGCAATGGAATTCTTGGTCCCAAAATGCATTCATTTCTCTCCTCACTCTCTGGGTCTCCTGAGGCACAGCCCACATTCTTTGATTTCCCAACAGCCAACCTTGACTATTTCAGTCTATAATCCCAAAAGAATTAAAAAATAATTTTAAGCCTTTTTACTTTTTTTTTTTCATGTGTGTTTGTTTTATGATCCCCAAAGCCCTTTAGAATGGGACTTGTATCTTATTATTTTCTCTTCTATAACACTATTATAGGCCATAATAGTAAGACCACAGGACCTAGAGTCAGACAGGCTTGGACCAAATCTCTGCTCTGTCACAATTAGCCATCTAATGGTGAGCCTTTATTTTGCCCCTCATGTGTAAAATGGGGACACGAACATTTTTGTCCCCATGAATGTAATCATTCTTCGTGTCTTTGGTTGTGATTACTTCCTCAGAGTTTCTTGAAGCTTCAGACAATGGTAGTTTGCCATTAAAATGCTCTCATAACACCAGAGTATTATCTAATTTGTACCTTAAAATAAATTATAGTACTTAATTTTGTAAGTAATAAGCATTTTACTCATTAAATTGTAATTTCCATGAGGTCAGGGACCATGTTTGTGTTTTACACTCCTGTATTTGTAGCACCCCACTGAAAACTTGGACCACGAAAGTCAGTGAGTAAATGTTTCTTGTGTAAATGAATCAACTTTAGTGCTGCCTACATGGTCCTGCTGCAGTCCCATTTTGATCTATTCTCCTTATCGCTCTCCATATGCCAGCCACATTGGCCTCTTTTAGTTCCTCCATCTATTTGGAACAGAATATTTTCCTGTGCAGCTTTCACTCCAGACTTTCTCCAGAGAATGCCTAGTATTCCTCCAGATTTCTGCTTCAACATGTCTTCCTAAAGAAAGCCTTCTCTTGGGGTGCCTGGGTTGAGCATCTGACTTCAGCTCAGGTCATGACCTCATGGTTCATGGGTTCAAGCATCACGTCAGGCTTTCCACTGACAGTGTGGAACCTGCTTCAGGTTCTTTCTCCCTCTCTCTCTGCCTTTCCCCACTCACACACACTCTCTCAAAAATAGATAAACTTTTTTAAAAATGTAAAAAAATAGAAAGAAAGCCTTCTGTGCACACCTTCACACCTATCCCCACCCTGGGAGAATTATATTAGAACCCCATTACAACCTATTCTGTATCTTCATTGCTCCTATAATAATTGTAATTATTTATTTAATGTAGACTCCTAGATAAATGGTAAAGTTCAGGAAATCAGACACTGTATTTACTGCCGTGAGAGTCCCTAAGGTCCAGCACAGTATATGGCACATATGTACTAATAAATATTGCCTAGAGAATTTAGGATCTTTAACTACAGGCAAGAAGACTAGGGAAAAGAAATAGGGAAATGAACAGGGTTATGGTGGCAGAGACTGAAATCTCACTAAAATCAATTTTCTCTTCCTCTTGAGCACAAGCCTAGAGTACATGGTACACCTCTGGCACAGCTAGATGTGACTGGGCAGTAAAAGCAATGTGTCCCCTCTGCTCTTTCACACTGACTCATATAGAATTCCTATTCAGCCTTCTCTATACTTTTTCTCCCTTGTAGATGGCTGGAATGGAGATAGCTACAGGGATATTGGAAGCCACATGTTAAAGATTTCAGGGTCTTCTTTAGCATAGGTCCTTGAGTGTTGTTTTGGAGAAGAGTTGTAGCTATCTTACTGCAGGATCACCTGCCTTAGGCTGTCACATGTGTGAGAAATAAACTCCCTTTCAGATATTTCTTTCATCTTGTATTTGAGCCATTCTGCATTTTGGAGTGTATTATAACTTATTCAGGCTAACTGATAAAATAGCTTCTATAAAATATTTGAAGGACTGTTTTATGACAGAGGGAAGAGACTTACTCTGTGAAGTAGGTTAAATGTTACTTAAGCAATTTTCCTGAGTGTAAGTGGCAGCTTCACCATCCCCTGGGGAGCTTGTTAAAAATGTAAATTCTTAGGCCCCTACCAAGACTTGCGAATCAGAAACTCTGGGGAGGAGCCTGTGGTCTGTGTTTTAGCAAGCCCTTCAGGTGATTCTGATACATATTAACTTGAAGTACTACCAGATTTTAATATTGAGTGGCTTAACACTTGGAAGGTTTTTGACTTTGGACAACTTGGTTAGTTTGAATTATAATTTTTTTTCAGTAAAATGTGAGAGATATTTACATTGTGGTGGTGTTTTGAGAGTTTGAGTGCTTTTTATAAAGTACCTATCACAGAGTAGATTCTCAAACCACGCCTATTCTCTTCCTTCCATTTCTATGTGACTCCATGTGAAACTGGGCCACAATGAAGAGTCTAAGGATTAATGGAACAGAGATGAATAGAAAATCACTAGTGTAGCATGTGGAAGTTAAAATGTCCTGGGCTACTGTGCCAGAGTTAAGAGAAGAGGAACAATGTGTGAAAGATTAGAAGTTCTAGTCAGCTCTACTTTTAAGGTTAGGTTGACTTGTTCAATGTTTAATATCATATTTTGACCTGATGATTTATGAACATTTTTTCCAGCAGCTAACTTCTTTTTCTTTTGTGAACACATATAAAGGGTGTAAAAACAGTTCTTAACACTCAGTATGAGTGAGGTAGTCATTATTAAACTAAATTCCATGAGGTCAGTGGTTTTTGCTGTATTTTCTACAGTCTTCTCAGCACATAAAACTGTGCCCTGCACATGGCATGTGCACAGTAAATATATGTTGAATGAATAAATGAAATAGCATCTGTTATATAAATGACATAGTTTTATTCATAATGGCTTCTTTTCTCCACTTCTTCTGCCTACCCACTTTGGCTTTAGTTTAGAGCCATGTTATGGAATACTCCCTGATACTAGCTCACTGAGCCCCAAAGTTTAATGTGCATATCTGTCATAGGTGAGGCTATCAAAATGCAGATTCTGACATCAGAGGTTTGGGTCGGGGGAAGCCCTGAGATTCTGCATTTCTGACAAGTTCCCAGGTGGTGGTAGTGCTTCTCTTCCCTATGCCCAGTTCATTCCCACCTGTTCAGACCCCTGAAGCTCCATTATCATCATTATTCTTGCAAAAGGCATAATAATCCTTTGTGATTTGCACAGCTCTCCAGCAAATACATTGCTTTTGAGTGGTATTAGTCCAGTATATTTTGAGTGAATTAATTTCTAATTATTTTTTAAGGGCATTTTGGAAAAATGGTAACTTTTTAATTATAGAAAACTTCAGAAGTAGAAAAAAGCAAAGATAATAGAATAATAAACTCCCATATATTCATCACACCAATTCAGTAATTATTAATTTATGGCTAATCTTGTTAATCTATAACTCTTCCCACCACTAGATATTTTAAAGAGGATCCATATATCATTTGCCTCATAAGTAATTCAGTAAGTATCTCTAAAATATGATAAATCTTAAAAATATAGCAACAATCTTATTCTCACACCCTTTTAAGTGATAACTTCTTTCAAAAATTGTTTTTTAACATTTATTCACCTTTGAGAGACAGAGATAGAGCGTGAGCAGGGGAGGGGTAGAAAGAAAGAGAGACACAGAATCTGAAGCAAGCTTCAGGCTTTGGGCTGTCAGCACAGAGCCCGATGCATGGCTTGAACCCACGAAGTGTGAGATCATGACTTGAGCTGAAATGGCTGCTTAACCAACCGAGCCACCCAGGCACCTTAATAATTTCTTAATATCATCAGATAAGCATTCAGTGTTCACATTTTCTAATTACCTTTTTGTTGTCCTTATTTCAGTGGTTGGCTTGTTTGTTCAAATCAGGATCCAAGGAAAGGCTGCACATTGAATTGATTGGTGTGTCTCTTAAGATTATTTAACTTTAAGATTATTTTAATAAACATGTCTCTTCTCTCTCCTTTTTCCTTAAAAAAATATTTGGTGAAGAAATAGGATCAAATAGAGTTTCCCATATTCTAGATTTTGGTGATTGGATTGTTATGATGTCCTATAAAATATTACTTTGTCCTTTGTATTTCCTGTAAACAGATAGTTAGATCTGGAGGCTTAGTATGTTTTAGATTCTACTTTTTTGTTAAGAATGACTCATAGAGGCTGTTGGAGGGCATTTCTTATATTAAAAGGCAGTTGAAGACTGCTTGGTACCTAAGAATTGGAGGAGGGGAGAGCTCACTAAAGTGTCCAAATCTGGGAGGCTTTTAGCTATACAAGCTTTGGAAACCCTGGTTTTTCCTAATGTGGATAAAGGTGGTACCTTGTCAGAGGTAACTGATTCAGAGGACTCTCCTGGGAAATGCTTGTAAGGTCATGTCTATTGGCTTCTTAAGAAAGTGGTGTGAGTCATGACACAGAACTATCTTGGATTTGAAAGAAGAATGTAACCAGGTTTTCAAATGTCATTAGATTCTTGGAATTTATGCAAGAATTGGAATTTAAGAAGTAAGAGAAGAATTAAGCCTATTGATTTTGATCCAGAGAATAACAGAATGTGCTATTTTTTTTTTTTTTTGAGAGTTATATAGTGATTACTCAGTGCCACAGGTTAAATAACTTAGAAGTCAGACTCCAGTGATTTTGGGTACAACTGCTGTCCTACACCACTTTTCAAGGAAGTATGTCACTCCTCTGCTAAAATCCTTTAGTGTCTCCCATGGAAAATATCCAAATTTATTAATCTGGTTTACAAGACTGTTCACTGGTAGACCTTGCTTATCTTGACAACTTCATCTCTGGAAACTACCTTGTTTCTCTCCTGTCCATCTCTAGAAATAAATAAGATAATGCCTGACCCAATTACATTGAAATTCTTTTACTTCTTTGAATATACCATGCTTTCCCACTTTTTGGCTTTTTCACGTGCAGTTTCTTGTCTCTGAAGTAGTCTCTCCTCCTATGTCCTTCCTTCCACCAACCTTTCATCATACTTTTGCTTACTTAGCCTCTGGTTCTCTGTTCAACTTTCTTTTTTCAGAAGTCTTCTGATGACCCTCACCTGTAGGTTAGCAGCTCCTATGAGCTCTCATAAAATTTGTGTTTCTGATGGGGGCATTTTGTGTACATATTTCCATTCCTTCTCTGAAAAATGACCAGAAGGTCTGCAAGGCAAGAGACCACTTCCATCTCATTCATTGCTCTATCCTAGGAACCTTGTTGGTTGCCTGCCACCTTCTAAATGCTTAAATATTTGGTTTGAAAGAAGTACAACCAAGCTAGTATCTTTAGATAGAAATAGGATAGACTTAGGCAGAAAGATCTGCTCCCCATGGACGTTCAAACCTCACTTCTCAGATGATGCCTGGTTTCTTCAAACTAATATAAAATAAGGTCCTCAGATCCTTGCCCATTACTTTCATCTTCCCTGATACACTTAAGCCTTTTGGTGAGTAATCTATTTTGCTTCAAGCCCTGTACAACAGATAGGTGAGACAGAGGAGGCATATAGAATATGCATTCCATCAGTACTAAATCCTCTCTATGGCTGAGAATTTTTTAAATAAGGCATGTTTGTACATGGAGCTGCATTTCATAAAGCTCCATTAAGAGGTGTGGGGGCAGCAATCTGTGGTGATCATTCATCACCCTGCCCACACAGCAATTTTAAGTTACTTTGAGGCAGTGTTTTCTTTCATCTACAAACTGATAGTTCACTAGGGGGCTGGCATGCTGACTAATATATGTAGCATTATTGGTGGCTGCTTAGAAACCCCCTGTTTCCCAGAATCATGTAAATTATATTATTTTGACTCCCACTGATGAAGTGTGACTTCTGTTAACTCTTCTTGCCAAACTCCCTTCTTTTCCCTTTGTCAGGTTCTCAAAGCACTTCTCTGTAGGGCTTAGAAATTTACTGAGGATGTTGTTAGAGCATACATATTTTTATGTATAATACAACTCATAAAATAGCATGCATATTGCAAGGAAAAACCTAGCCTCTCTTTTCCTTTCCTGTTTGAAATTATATATGAAATATTTAAATATAAGAGAATATTTTGTCATTGTTGGTGTTATAATTTAGCTACAAGGAACTTCCTGACACACATCCATCCACTAACTGGGTTACTTGGTAGATGTCATCACCCTAAAATAATTGGATTACCAGAAATCCAGTCCTTCCACGGAGGGTGGAAATAAGGAATGCTGTGATTTCATGATCAATAAAACTCTTAAATAATTCTAAAATGATAGTTGATTGGATTGATTTACTTGTTTCTGAATTTCAACTCTTTTGTTGGAAAGTTAGCTTCCCAAAGACAGAAATAATGCTTTATTCATGTTTGTATCCCTTTTAGTACATAACAGTATTTTATGTATAAAACAAGTTATTCAATATATGTTGAATTTAATTGAATATTCATTGCCATGAATTGTGAAGTGTTCATCCTTATTAGAAAACATTAAAACATAAGTACTTTTTAAGATAGCACATGCCATTAAATAGATATTATCCAAGCTTTTAAAATATTAAAATATTCAGCTTCAATAATAGTTTAAAAAAAAGTTCTGTTAATTACTTGGGACATATAAAGATGACTATGATATGATATCTGAATGTAGATACATTATAGTCAGACATGGAGGTAGATGTGCAAACAAAGATTCAGTTACTCTGAAGTCCTTCTGGATATTTCTAAAATTATCAGAGGATGAGGATTGGCTGCTATTGAGGATGCTGTAGGTTTGTGGTATAGATTCCTATTTTCAAGGCTGCTCTTCCAAAAATCCAGAATAATGTATCACCTTGAAGAATGAAGAAGAGAAGAGAGTTTCTGCATTTGAAATAAGATTATCCTTCTGCAGGGTATCTCACCTTTATCAGTAGTAATAATGAAAAGTCCAAGAAATCTTCCTTGGGAGGGAATATCCTCCCTACCTTACTCTCCTCTCCCCTGTGTATTCAAAACTTCATCACTATTTGCTTTGGATCTTTAAAAAAAAAAATTAATGTTTTATTTATTTCTGAGAGAGAGAGAGAGAGAGAGAGAGAGAGAGGGAGCGAGCATGAGCAGGGGAGAGTCAGAGAGAGAAGGAAACACAGAATCTGAAACAGGCTCCAGGCTCTGAGCTGGCAGTCAGCATAGAGCCCAATGTGGGGTTCGAACCCACGAACCATGAGATCATGACCTAAGCTGATGTCAGATGCTTAACTGACTAAGTCACCCAGGCACACCAGGATCTTTAGGATTAATGTCCTCATGCCCCTTTTCCCAAATCAAGTCAGTCATTCCAATAAAAACTCATCCTATCTCATGCCCAGGACTAATTGCCAATTACTTTTTGGACTCATTTTCAAATCCTCTCCAACTCCTTAAACTTCTCTGAGCCTTAAGCTCTTCCTGTATTTTCTGGAACTCAGCACTGATCTTCAGCAAATCTTGAAGTGCAACTCGTTTTGTGAGCCTCCCTTTTACTTTCTTTGTCTTAACAGAAACCTGACTCTCCTCAAGTGTTTACACCAGATTCCTTTCCATCACAGGCTTTTTTGTCTCTCAAACCTTTCCTATGTAGGCCCTGAAAGTGAGGTAGACGGTATCTTTATTTCTCTGTGCCACTTTCACACCATTTCCCTTTGTCCTCCATAAAAGCACCCAACTTTGAATCTTATATCATCAGGTTTTACCACCCACCATTATAGTTTGCTGTAGTTCTTCACTCTCCTGTATGTCACTTCCCCTTATTTCTCAAAGATTTAGCTCCTGGGTTATTTTTACTCTCTAAAACTAATGATGTCTTAATTCTTAATGATTTCAATATATGTAAAAGGCGAAAGATTTATGCGATCTGAAGAGAAACCAGAGTATAATGATTTCAATATATGTAATGATGATTGTTCCAACGCTATTGCTTTCCAGTCCCTTTAAATCTTCTGCAATGATTTTATTCTACTTTATCATACAAACTACTATATTCATATCCTATAGCTGTCATTACCAATAACTACACCTCTTGTATAACTGTAAATTAAATACTGCCTAAGTACCACCGCCATCTTTCTTAATGACTTCCTACCTTTTGTAACTCCCAACTACAATCTTCATACTTGCTGAACTTTCAGTTCTTTAAACCTATACCTTTGTTTCTCAACACTTTTAGAGCTTCTCCACTAGGTCCTACTCTTGACTCTGTTATTGGCTTCCTAGAAAACCTGCGTGAATCATTTTATATATGCATCATATTTCCTTATCTGTAAATTAGAGAAATTGCTAAAAGTAATAATGATAGGGGCCCCTGGGTGCTCAGTCGGTTGAACATCTGACTTTGGCTCAGGTCATGATCTCATGGTTCATGGGTTCGAGCCCCGCATAGGGCTCTGTGCTTACAGCTAGCTCAGAGCCTGGAGGCTCTTTCAGATTCTGTGTGTCTCTCTCTCTCTGACCCTCCCCTGCTCATGCTGTCTCTCTCTCAGAAATAATAATAAAAAAAATTTTAAAAAGTAATAATGATATTAATAATAGTAATAAAAATATGGTCTATTTTTACTCAGCACTTACTATGTGTTAAGCAATATTCTAAATCCTTATTATTTATTAAGTCATTCAGTTGTTGCAACAATACTTTTATTCTGTTATGTAGGTAAGCTATCATCTCACTTATGAGCTATCTACTCGTAAGTATGTGGACATCTTTATGAAAAGCTTCATTTAAAAGAAGTTTTAAAAATAATTTGTTTTGGTGTGCCCAGGTGGTTCAGTTGGTTAAGCGTCTAACTCTTTATTTCAGCTCAGGTCATGATCTCACGGTTCTGAGATTGAGCCCCTGTTTGGGATTCCCCCTCTCTCTCTCTCTTCCCCTCCCCTGCTTACACACACATACAGTTTCTCAGAAAGTAAATAAACTTTAAAAAAGTGTTTCATGCTGTTGTTTGTAACTTTTAGTAATTATAAAAAGGTAGACAAAACTTGTCTTCCATTCTAGACTTTGACTACTCTCAGAGTTTGTGAGATGTAATTGGATATGCCTTGTGTCTCAGGTAAAGGGGAAGCTGTCCAATGTAATATAATGTTGGTAGTGTGGTGGATGGATGAGAGTGAGGACTGGAAAGATTTTTTTCTGTCTTAAAAGAAATGATGATAAATGTGTAATACCTATTCACTTTTAATTTGGAGTCCTGCGAGAGCCAATGATAGTTTGGGTAAGCATGGTTTTCTCTCTGCTTATAAATAAAGTAAAACAAAACAAAAACTGAGGTAAGGGACATAAAAGAAACAACTACAACTGAACTTTGCAGTAAGCAGGAGTTACATCCTCAAGATAGCAAGCCAGCGTATTTGGTTTCTATTTAAGAATGCACTTGAACCAGAAAGCCCTCCACACTATTTTCTGAGGGTTCAGAGTTTCTGTTTAAATAAAGAGGAAAATATCCCAATGAAAGGTAGCTTGGTTAGGAGATCTAAGGATCTCTCTCTTGCTGTCATTTGCTTGTATTTTTCCATTTGGTATTTATCATTTTAACATCATACAAATGAATATTCATGCCAGAGAACAATTCAATTCATAAAAAGCTAACATAGGACATGGTAATCTTCCTGATCCAGAGGCCTATATTCCATAGAGCTTCTTTTTCCAAGACTCCTAGGGGTTTCTATTTCCTAGGGAGTCGATGAGTGGACTTCAAAATTATGTGAACTGTTGGAAACCATTTGCCAAACTATTGTATATATGAGCTTATTTTTAAGGTGAAATTATATAGCTTTTGTCAATTCTCAAATGGGTCTGAAACTCCATAAAAATATTTTTTGACCACCTAAAAGCATCAACATTGGGGCACCTAAATGGCTCAACAGTTATGCGTTTGGCTCTTACTTTCAGCTCAGGTCATGATCTCATGCCTCGTGGGTTCAAGCCCCATGTCGGGCTCTGCGCTGTCAGTGCAGAACCTACTTGGGATTCTCTCTCTGCCCCTCCCCTACTCATTCTCTCCTCTCTCTCTCTCTCTCTCTTTCTCCCCTCTCCCTAAAAGTAAATGAACAAATATTTTTAAAAAGGCATCATCACTTGCTCAGTAACCAAAGCTGAAAGCCTGTCACCATCAGTTACTTTTGTTTCTTCACTCAGCTCTACTTTGAATCAACCCCCAAAGTGACTCCAGTTCTCAACATTTCTTTGAGCCAACACATTTAAGGGCTGCACTCATTTTCAGAAGTAGGAATGGTTTCTAACAAAAGCAATTCTTAAGTATAAGTAGAGCAAGGCTTCTTAAAAAATATATCTCACAGAGAAGCTAAGCCATGTATAATTTACTTTCTAAAAGTATTTGAGTTTATTTTGATTTGTCTTTCTGAAGTTATGAGCCAGGTAGTCAGAAAGCATAGGTCTCACTAATTCATATATCTGTGTATAATCTCACTTCTTTTACTTCATTCCTACTGCCATTATCCCAAACTGGGCCTTCATCATTTCATATTGAGATGATTAAATTTCCTCCTACCTGGTTTCCCTGCCTCCAGTCTCTCCCTTCTCCATTTCATTTACCACATGTAAGTGGAATGATCCTTCTAATAGATTGAACCAAAGAAAACTGCTGATATTTGACTATTTTTGACTAGTATGAGGGGAAAAAAGACAATTTCATGTGACCTAATATAACATAGATACAATTGTGTCATTCTTTGGCTTAAAGTCTTTTTGTGGTTCTCTATTGTCCTTATTAAAAAGTCCAAATTCTCCAGAATGATATATAAGAGCATGCTCTGTTAACAACTTACACTGAATTTGATTGCCTGGTCACAGTTCAAAAAGTCAAATGCTTGCAGAGATCAAATGAGTAGTGTAAATATTTGGCATGACTAGAATAAGGCCCAAGAATGGTGCATATAGAGAATGGTGATTATAAGACAGCACAAGCACACCCTTTCTGAAGGAGCCTCTCCACTAGGTTGTTTCAATCATTCTAAAGTTCTTATTCTTCAGAAAAATTTTCATCAGCAACAGTGTCTTTTTAAACATTAATAGCAAATATGTATATAGCATGTATTTTAGGCTAGGCATTACTCTAAGCCCATTTCAATGTGGTTAGCTAATTCAAAATTTTAATAATCCCTTTACAGTCAAGCATGATGTGTATATGAACAAAATGTGACCTGAAAAAGTCAAGTTCCTGGCTTCTTCCAGGCAATTCTGACAAGGTATCAAATCATTCCTAATCTTCATGTAAACCAATCATTTATACATCTTGAAGTTTTCACACCTGTGGTGTTCTCTGCATTGAGTTTCTTTTTCCTTCTTTACCACCCCTTTTCTTTTAAAAAGAAAATTAATGTTTTATTTATTTTTGAGAGAGAGAGAGACAGCGTGAGCAGGGGAGGGTCAGAGAGAGAGGGAGATACAGAATCTGAAGCAGGCTCCAGGCTCTGAGCTAACCGTCAGCACAGAGCCTGACGTGGGGCTCGAACCCACAAACTGTGTGACCATGACCTGAACTGAAGTAGGACGCTTAACTGACTGAGCCACCCAGGTGCTCCTTTCCCACCCCTTTTCAATACTTCAGCTCCAATTGGCAATTTTTTATTCATTCTTTAAAACTAAATTCATGTTCTCCTTCTTTAAAAATTTCTAATATTCTTCTGAGCCTTGTTTCCTTCATCTTTCAAAGCACTTCCCCTCATCTTTTCCCTCAACACACAGCTCATACATAGTAGACATTAAAAGTGCTTTACTAAATAAGTGAATGACTATTCTAGATGATTATTTAAAGCCCATTCATTTGTTTAACAAACATATTTGATCATATATTATGTTAGACAGTGTTTTATAAGAATCTAGAATGCTTTTGTTAAAACTATAAATAATACACTATAAACTCTCTAGGTTTGTCTTTCCTGAAGTGTCAGTTGTAATGATTTTATCGTTTGCCTAAACACTTTGCAAGGAGCCAGTTCCTTAGAGCCTCTATCAGTAACCAGCAGATATTGGATTTTGATATATCTTGAAAATGGGAGTTAGGTAGCAAGATACAACTTCAGAAAGCTATTTCCTTTTCAAAAGCTCAACTAGACTTGTTTGGCAGTTTCTACTAGCCCTGTAGAAAATCAGAGAGAGGGAGAGGTGCAATCAAGTTGCTTGTGAATGCTACAAGACATTCTACTGATGAAGGTTGTGTGTGTGTGTGTGTGTGTGTGTGTGTGTGTGTGTGTGTGTGTGTTTGGGTGGAGGGAGAAGGGAGAAAGAGAGAAAGAGAGAGAGAGAGAGAGAGAGGGAGAGGAATCTTAAGCAGGCTCCATGTCTAGTGCAGAGCCCATCTTGGGGCTTGATTCCATGATCATGAGATCACGACCTGAGCTGAAATCAAGAGTCAGACGCTTAACTGACTGAGCCATGCAGTGATGTGCCCCTAGTGATTTTTTTTAAAGAAATCTTTGCTTTGTTTAAAACACACACACACACACACACACACAAGATAACGTAAGGAGATAAATATGAGGCAAAGCAAAAACAGTGGCAGTGACATCACAGGAGCTGAGAATGTTATTAATATATAGGCACACACACACACAAAGACACATATATACATACACACATTTTTCTTAATACTCAAATTGAGTGAATCAGTGTCTGAAATCACATTTCTAAGTTTCCAGATTACTATATATCAAATAGTAATGAAGTCATTATACCTATGTGTTAATTTCTATTTCTGGATAGCAACTTATTACAGATTTAGTGATAACAAATATTTATTTACAACACATTTATTATCTCAAAGTTTCCATGGGTTAGGAGTCTGGATGTGGTTTACCTGAATCCTCTGCTCAGTCTTACAAGACTACAATAAAGATGTGGCTAGGCTGCATTCTCATCTAGAGACAAGGCAGGAGTGGAATCCACCTCCAAACCTTTTCAGGTTGTTGACAGAATTTATTTCCTTGCAGCTATATGAGTGAGGGCCTTAGCATTTTGTGACAATTGGCTGGAGGCTATGCTTGGCCTAGGGCCCATGTACAATTCCTTGCCATATGTGTTTCTCCAATGTAACTGCTTACTTTGTGGAGCCCACAAGAAGAAGTTCTCTTCCAGGAAATGTCTCAGTCCTCCTTTTAAGAGCTTCTTCCTAGTTAGCTCTTCCCCATCCAAGGGAATTTCCCTTTTGACTAACACAAAATGAACTGATTTGAGACCTTAATTATATCTTTAAAAATTATTTCATTTTTGCCATATGCTATTGGTAAAAGCAAGTCACAGATTGTTATGGCCTGAATTGTATCCTTCCCTGACTGCCTCCCCTCCGCCCCCTCCAAATTCATGTATTGAATTCTAAAACCCCAGTACCTCAGAATATGCCTATATTTGGAGATAGGATACAGTTAAATAAAGTCATTATGGTAGGTCCTAATCCAATATAAATGATGTTCTTATAAGAAGAGGAGATTAGAACACAGACACACAGAGGAAAGACTATACTGTGTAAAGACAGAGAAGACAGCAATCTAGAGCCTAAGGAGAGAGACCTCAGAAGAATTCAACCTTTGATCAATACTTTAATTTCAGACTTTTAGCCTTCAGAATTGTAAAAAATTAATTTCTATTGTTTAAGCAATCTCATTTTTGGTATTTTGTTATGGCATCCCTACCAAATAAATCCACATGTCTCACCCAAATTCAAGGAGCAGGAGTAGGGGTGGTTTGGAGTGAAGATGTGTACAGGGGCAGGAATCCTGGAACTCATCCTAGAATCCCCCTTCCATAAGGTACAACCTCACATGGCCTAATCTGGGGAAGAAGAGATGGAGTAGCATCATTCATCAATTTTGGGATCTCCTTTATTTCCAGGAGTATGGAGGATTATACTTCTCTATCTTTTAAAGCCAATAAAATGTGGAGCAAAGGTGTCCAGTATCACTTCTAAGATGAACCATTTCATGCTAGTGTTCACTTCTCTAGCCCTTTTGGTGGAAACCCCAAGATTTTCTGTTGCAGTGGTAGCCTCTTAATATGGTGAACTTCCTTCAAACTGGATCCCTGAATATTTATCATGAATAAAGCCCCACTTACCAAACCACACTAAACATGTACCATAAGCAAGAACTAAACTTGTGTTAATTTTAAGCCACTGACAGTTTGAAAGCTGTTTATCCTAACACTATAATCTAGCCTAACCTGGTAAGACAATTGAGACAGAGTGAGTTTTGCATTATGAATGAATTAGGGGAGTTAAGATAAACAGTAAAAAACAAAGTACTTGAACAAATTTTTGCAAAATTGTGAAGCAAGGTGCCCATTTTCTTTATACCCTATAAATTGCTATCAGAAGTTTATGATACCAAATGAGACTGATGAAATGATAACAAGAGTTCAGATGAAAAATAAGATGTGCCTCTTTAAAAGATTCCTCTGATCAACAGTTTACATAAACAAATGAATCTTGTGAATCATCAGCTCCTATGATAGAGCTGTATCTAAGTCTCTAATACTGTGATAGAAGGAAACTCTGTAAAATAATCTTAGAAAATTCACCGGAGCTTTGAAATGAATAAAACCTCAAGGTGAATTAAAATTCTGTACCATATTGCCTCAAGCCTGTTTTCCATTTCACTTTCTCTCTCCCTCTCTCTTGCTGTCTCTTTATTCCCAATCCTCTTGAATCTTCCTGTTTTAATTATTCTACAGTGGTTTCTGTCTAAATAGTACACTGAAAAAAAATACTTGTTGAATTTTTTTTTTTTTCTGGTTTGAAATCAAGAAAAAATAGGGAGGACCTACAAGGGTATGTTTTGTATAACTGTGAAAAGGAGTTGCAATGAGATATAGCTGAAGCAACAAGAAAGAATTAAAGAGCTGGAAAAAAGCTCTTATCATATGATTTATTTCTAATTCTTAACTAGCCTCTATAAATGGAGGCAGACACATCTATTCTCTGGAGTCATATTTGCCTTTCACTATAGTGCTCTCTTCAGATAGATGCTTTCAGGTAGCAATATTTTAGTTCAGATAAAAGGAAGGGTGGCTACCCTCTCTAATGGGAAGGAAGTCATGTAATTTATCCACTTTTGGCAAGTGACATAATAATATGTCAAATTCTCTGGCCTCACCCCTTTTGTGAGAAGCAGTTCACTTTCTGTTTCTAGTCCATCATCCCCACTGAAGCGTTCCTTGGAAATGTCAAAGCCACCTGGAAAAGATCAATCTTTTTTGGTTAAACAACTGTGAGAAAGAAAAGACATCAGGGGAAGCATGGAGAAGAAAGAGTAAGTTAGATAGCATACTACTTAAAAACAGATCTGTTCTTACTATTTCTCTCTCTCTAGATATATATATATATACGTATACACAGACACAGACACACACACACACACACACACACATACACACACACAAATAAAATCAAATATCAGAGAGCCAGACCAATAAGTATTCTAGTTACTCTGGAGACCAAAGTATACCCTGCAGAACATAAGAGTTTTTATTTTATTTTTGAATGTTAACATTTTGCTACCATTCTTGATTTTTTAAAAAAATCTTAAATTACTTTAATTAGAAGCATTTAACACCTACTGTGAAATGGGTTTGATTATGTCTAGACAAGCATAGAATTTTTAATGTGTGTCTTTGTTACCCCACAGATGTGTCTATTTTCCCACTTTGAAAGAAGTTTTGAAAGCATACAGTCCATTTCCTGAACATTGACAAGAAGCAGAATATTATACTCCATTTGAGCACATTTATATTCTTAACATTTGAGTAAACAAATAAGAAGGTTAAATAAACCAGAGAGAAGATTAAAAAAAAATAAAAAGCAATGATAGTTACCTCTGTATGTGATGAATCTACATATTTGAGTGTTTCTATGTGCATGCATGTGGGGGCTACACTTGGTTTATGTAATAGAATAGAAAAATGAAATGAAATGGATATTATAATTTTGCATCTTAAAAAATGACCTAGAAATTTAAGGCTAGGTTTTAAATGGCTTGATTAACTGTAAGATGATTAATTTACCTTCAGTAATTTTAAGCATTCTTCTAGATAAACTGCTTTTCAAACTTTGAACTGCAAGCCATTATATTTAGGAAGTCATAGGAAGCATAATTCATGATTTTTCCCCCAATCTTCTGAGGATTAATGCCATGTGTATGAAGAATAAAATGATTTTGGCAATATTAATACTAAGTTTTATAGAAATCCCCAAACATAATTGTCAGCCATTCTCCTTACTGAGTCCTTTTGTCTTAGGGTCTTAAGACCCATTTGCAATCCATTTCTAGAAGCTCTTTTAATTTTTAAAATTTGATTTCTTTCTCAAATTTATCTACACCTTTCTACCCCCAAAGCCTCCCCTTTTCTTTCATCTCATCCCTCCCCCAACATGCTGATCTACTAAATAATCTCCATGGCTTTGCTCTTTCCCACCTCTAATTCATTTCCCACATTTTAGTAGAATACTGTTTGTAAGACAAATTTGATTGTGTCACTCTCCAACTTGGAATATTTCAAAGGGCTCTTGTCATTCCTAGCAGGAAAGCAAGATCCATAACACAGCTTACAAGTTCCTATAGAATCTGTTTCCTGTTCATAGTCCTCCTACCCCCAAATCCACAATCCAGTCTCAAAACTCTTCATGCTCTCTATCATGCAGCTGCCTTGGCCGACTTTCTCTTCTATGGGTATAGCATGGTCCCTCCTGTCTCTGGGGCCTTTGCACTTTCTATTCCATGTGTCTGAAGTTCTGTTCTCTTTTTCTGCTTACCTGTCTGGTACCTACCTCCTTTAAGCTCTGTCTCAAATGTCAGTTGCACAGGGACTGTTTTTATAGACCCCAGAATAGACCTCTTGTATATTTGTGTGACATCCCATACTTTTTTTTATATAGTATATTTTACAGGTTGTAACTATAAATCGTACTGTCATGAACTTTCAAAGTTACAAAGTTCAAATGTGTGACAAGATGTTATCTCCTTAATTTCTGTTCAACGGGGATTAAGAAGATTTCGTTTCTGTCCATGGTACAACTAAATGCTGCCACAGGTCACTTCAAGATTTTTTTTTAAAGTACTTTCAGTTAAATGCAATTCTTTTGGTTCAAAAGCTTTTCCTCCCTCATCTCCTTTTCTTCTCTTAGGAAGATAGGAGTTCTTGGACCTCACTGGAGATGGGGGACCTTGCTCATAATGATTCTCTATTCTCTATAACCTGTGCTGAGATCTACATGTTCTCCTTTGTTCCTCCCAGTGCTGGCATTTCCTGCTACTACAACTGATCCTACAGTGACCTCTGATTGCCATATCCATGCCCTCTGTCTCATTCTAATCTCCACCCAGAGGCCTACTAACCTGTCTTTAAGACTAGATTTCTTTTTAATTGATTGGAGAAAGTAGAGGTTGCTTTCAAACTCCATTGATTTTCTAAACCCTGCTGGGGTCTGCTGCTTCTATGAGGCTTCCTTCAGGCTCATCTACCTAAGGACACCTCACTTAACCACAGCCAGAGCAGAGATGTGGAACCATGGTGAAATTTGGCTTTCCTATTGAGCCTTGACTTCTTCCCAGAAGGCAACAGGGTAGCAATGCCCTGCTCTAGCCCAGCTTACCTGTGGTTTCATCTCAGGAGGAGACAGAGCTAAGGGTCCTTTCTCAGCAATGTACAACAACCAGAGGCTTACTCTCTTTCTTTCCTAGTTGTGAAGCTCATGCCCCAGATGAAAACTGGGTTTTCTTTTATTGTCTTTCTAATATGAGATTGTGGATGAACTTTTCATCAATCTTCCTAAGATTTTACCTCTTTTTAGTATTCAGAGGCAAGCTTTTATTTTGAACCTCTTTTAATTGTCTTTCAGGACAATCATCCTTACAATGAGCTTTTAAAAAATGCATTCAGAAACTCAGTTGATTTCTTTATTCGAAGCTGATTCACACTTTCCTAGCATAACAAGGATGAATTTGAGGAAAAAAAATGGTTATTTTCAAAATGTTATCTTTCTACATGTGATTGATTTTTATATTGTCCACAGAACTATAAACTCTCCAAAGTCAAGAGTCAGGTTTCCATATGTGATGGTATGCTGTAGCCCACATTAAAGCTGTCTATTAATAAATATTAACAAAGAAATGAATGTAAAAACAAGAACCTTAGCAAAGGGAAATAAAGTCATACTTCACTTTAGTAGATTGGGGCAAATCTTCTGAATAGATTATAAACTCTGCTAGAGTTGGTAGTCTGAGCTGGGGTTTACCTATTTTGACTATCTAATATTATGGTTTTATCTCACACTGGGCTTGTCCTAAGGGGGAAAGGCCATGGTATTCTTTTGTCTCTGGCTACACGGAATAAAGAAAGAGATAAGAGCCCTATGACAGTCAGAAAAAGCTTACAACCCACAGAAAGGGTACAGAAGAAGGAGGAAAATGTCAGAGACATGGGTGAGCTTTTCAGGTGAAACAAGTGTCATGGGTCACTTTGTTGCAATGGTTGTATGGATGAAAGGAGAGGAGAAAAGAGCCATACACATTTTCATACAATGTATAGTGACCTTTTATTTGTAAATGCCTCACAACTAGTGATATGGAATCTGACTAGTATCTCTTTTCTTTGGGAAGAAGAGGAAAGAAAGGGTGGAGAGAGCTCTTTCACTGCATTCTGCCTGCTGTACTTGTTTCATTAAACCTTCATAGGGATGACTAAGCCTAACTTGGCCCAGGGAGCAACTAATCCTTTTTGCTGTGCGTGACAGCAAACAAATGTTGGGGTATGGCCAGCTGATGGAAGCATATAGTTTTGGGACTTGGAATCCAAAAGTAAAACAAGATTCCATTTTCTTTTTCGTACCTACTTTTTATTATTGACTTTTATAGTAAGAGGAATTTTCCAGTGATTTCCATTTTAAGGGTTAGCCATTTCCCTCTTTGCTTTATTTTGACCACATTTCAGATTCCACAAAGAAACACATTACAGAGGAAAATAAAACTAAACTGTGATGAGCCTCACAATGAAGCACAGTTTAGAAGTGGTTTGGGGAAAAAACCCCAGAACATTTAGGAGGTTTCTTTAGACCACTATGAAATGTAAAAGGCCTAAAATTCTATTTAGATTATAATTTCAGAGTTAACAAACAATTGCTGAAGTAATTTTGTCCATAGTGCATAGTAATTACTTCATTTGGTGATTTCCTCAAGGTTAAACTATAATTCAGTGTAAACTCTTAGGCAGAGATTTGACTCCCAATGAAGCTAGTCATGCTCTCTATTCATATAAAGTAAATTTAAACACAGGAATGGAAAGGAGAAGAAAGCTGGAGTTGAGGATCTGATAGCTATGTCTTAAAAAAAAAAAAGTCCATGAATTGCTGTAAAGATGCCCAAATCTTCCTTGACTGGCCTTTGTCCTTGCAGAGGACTTCTTTATTCCCTGCTGGAATGCAGGAGTTTTCTATCCAGTATCTTTCTAATGAATTCCTTTGGTTAAGTGAACCAGAGGCCATATCTGTTGCTTACAATCAAAGAACCCAAAAAAGATTTGTTATCTTTTTTGTATGTTTTTCTACTGCTTAAGATTTTTCAAAGTCCTTTGTATGCTAGTGTGCTAAATATACATGTGGTGATTTCTATATTTATTTGACCTTTCTCATGGAACAACATTTGGACTTTTTTTTTCTTTCTTTTTTGGCAGAACACATTCTGGAAAATACTGCATTACACAACTGCTGCATTTCTATCCCTTGTGGCACTCACTGCCTTTGCCCTAAGAGCTAATTTTCAATCTACTGAGCAGAACTTCAAAAATCTTTCCTATTTATAAATAAAGGTGCTGCATTGATGATATGTCATGGTAGATATGTTAGGAGGATAGTTTGTCCTCTGTGATGCAATGTTGCAACAGTTAGAATACTGGTAGCAATTTTGCTTGAAGCATTCTTTTTTTTTTTTTTTTTAAATTTTTTTTTAATGTTTTATTTAATTCTAGGAGAGAGAGAGACAGCATGAGCAGGGGAGGGTCAGAGAGAGAGGGAGTCACAGACTCTGAAACAGGCCCCAGGCTCTGAGCTGGCAGTCAGCACAGAGCCCGACGCGGGGCTCGAACCCACGAACGCGAGATCATGACCTAAGCGAAAGNTGAATTGCTGTAAAGATGCCCAAATCTTCCTTGACTGGCCTTTGTCCTTGCAGAGGACTTCTTTATTCCCTGCTGGAATGCAGGAGTTTTCTATCCAGTATCTTTCTAATGAATTCCTTTGGTTAAGTGAACCAGAGGCCATATCTGTTGCTTACAATCAAAGAACCCAAAAAAGATTTGTTATCTTTTTTGTATGTTTTTCTACTGCTTAAGATTTTTCAAAGTCCTTTGTATGCTAGTGTGCTAAATATACATGTGGTGATTTCTATATTTATTTGACCTTTCTCATGGAACAACATTTGGACTTTTTTTTTCTTTCTTTTTTGGCAGAACACATTCTGGAAAATACTGCATTACACAACTGCTGCATTTCTATCCCTTGTGGCACTCACTGCCTTTGCCCTAAGAGCTAATTTTCAATCTACTGAGCAGAACTTCAAAAATCTTTCCTATTTATAAATAAAGGTGCTGCATTGATGATATGTCATGGTAGATATGTTAGGAGGATAGTTTGTCCTCTGTGATGCAATGTTGCAACAGTTAGAATACTGGTAGCAATTTTGCTTGAAGCATTCTTTTTTTTTTTTTTTTTAAATTTTTTTTTAATGTTTTATTTAATTCTAGGAGAGAGAGAGACAGCATGAGCAGGGGAGGGTCAGAGAGAGAGGGAGTCACAGACTCTGAAACAGGCCCCAGGCTCTGAGCTGGCAGTCAGCACAGAGCCCGACGCGGGGCTCGAACCCACGAACGCGAGATCATGACCTAAGCGAAAGTCGGACGCTTAACCGACTAAGCCACCCAGGCGCCCCTGAAGCATTCTGGTTGAACTCTCTGAGTATGGTTCTGGGGTTTCTATGATTTTTTGTTGCTGTGTTACTGACTCAGGTATATTCAAAAAAGGTTTTATGCTTTGGTTTCCCAAGAAGTAAAACAGAAAGGAATATTTATTTGATATCTCTCTGAGCAATGGCAGGTTGAACTAGGTAATGTCTATAATGTGGCCTGAATTCTGCAGAGGCAAGACTTCTAAAACACTAATAATAAATGTTTGTTGAAGAAAAGACTGCATAGTACTTTTCATGTATTTTAACCTAATATTTAGGTAATTGTACAATCAGGTTATTAAATCCTTTTGTGTAAAGACAAAAAAATACAAGTTAGAGCAGTTCACATTGAGTTCTACACATGTTTAATAAAGTTAGACCTTGTGGTAGAGCTGTTGTTTCCCAGTAATCCTGGGAGTGGAGACATGGATTGCTCCATAGTCAACATCAGGCGTGGGGGGGAATACATTTATTTATTTTTTAATAGTTTATTGTCAAGTTGGTTTCCATAAAACACCCAGTGCTCATCCCCACAAGTGCCCTCCTCTATGCCCATGCATTTAATAAAGCTACATTATGGGTAATGGCCTTGGCTTTTCATATTTCTACTGCATGGCTGGTTAGGAAATACATAAATTATCCATTGTCTTTGGTCAATACACTGTCCCTTCATTTTGCCACAGTTATTCCAAAGTGAGGCAAAGTAGTTGAGGAAAACTATCATAAATTTGAGTAGAAGCCAATAATTCATTCTATTCATTAATCTCTAGAAAAATCTCTCACATTTAGACCTCTGTATTGAACAGATATGTTATTGAATATTTTGTTGGAGGACGGCTCCGGTCAGGTCCAGGGGTCCCTGAAGGATCGACGGTGTCAGCGAGGGAGAGTGAGAGAGCCCCGAGATTCTTTCTGGCCACGAGGCAGGCATCTCCAAATTAGGCTCTTTGTCTCAGGGCCAGACTCAAGCCTCCTTTATTATGTAAGTCTTGGATCTGCAAGGCCCATAGGAAGAGCCTATTGACAATCATCCACAATGCTTTCATCTGAAATCTCTTTTGAAAAGGCAGGAATATGCTTTTCCTTATGAGTGATCTGTGTGGGGAATATTGGTCTGCTCTGGAATATTGTGAGGCCTGGTCAATACCAGCAAGCTCATTTCCAACATGAGCCAGTAGTAGCAGAAGGAGATATCAGTTTTTGTTTCTCATGGCAGGAGCTGTGCAAATGCTGCCATTTCCTTACTGTGACTGTCATCCAGTGAGGCCAGTGCGGCTCCCAGCAGTATTTAAAGACAAATACTGCACCAAAATCATGGCCTCTTTCCGTGGTCTTTACAAAGAGGGTTTTTACAAATGGAGGCATGCTCTCAGGAAAGTAAGTCTTGTTTTTCCTGCTATCTTGGATATTTAGCATAGAACACCCAGTGAAGGCTTGATGAACTCTGAACCTAACAAAAGTAGAAGCAATGACAAGCATGAGGACAAGGACATTGACAATGATACACTTGAGCCTTGAAGGTTTGGAGGTTGCTGACAAAAGTGATTATAAACTCCTGAGTTCTCTTCCTCAATGGGAATCTTGGCCATTCTTGGGAAGGAAGGCATGGCAGAAGCAAATAATTTGGTTATCCATTAGATAAGATTTCAAACTCTATTAGCTGCTGCTTCTCTGCGTGGGGACTTCTAAGTAGAGTCACACAGTTAATCAGAAACAATCCCAAATGGAAAAGAGTACTCTTTAAGTTCAATCAGAATGTGTTAGTGACATTCAGAGCTTGCTTCTGTCTTCCTTACAGACTTATATTATCCAAAGTACCTCTCTTCTGAAGTGAGGTGTTTCATGATGTTGTTCATTAATTAATTAATCCAACAAGTATGTATTGAGTACTGTGTTAGGCAACATTGTCCTATCTTCTGATGATATAATGTTGTCTAGAACACATTCCTTGTCCTAGGGTAAATTAAATGGTAATTTAACGTTGGTAAGAGAGTAGAATTTAAATGTTCTCACCAAAAAAGAAAAAAAAAGAAAGAAAAAAGTAAGTATGTGAGGTGTGGATGTATTATTTAACTCAATGGAGGAAATCCTTTTACAATATATATGTATATCAGATCACTATGTTGTTATTTTAAAATCACCTACAGTTTTGTCAATTATACCTTAATAAAGCTGAAAAATTAATGCAATTAACCAGGTGATTTTTAGTACAGTGAAGTATACTTTTGACAAAATTAAGGAACTGGAGTGGAAGAGAGGAGTACCTGGGTGGCTCAGTCAGGTGAGTGTCCAACTCTTGGTTTCTGCTAGGGTTATGATCTCACAGTTTTTGAGTTTGAACTCTGCATTGAACTCCACGCTGACAGCACTGGGCCTGCTTGGGATGATTCTCCCTCTCAGTCTCTCTCTGCCCTTTTCCTGCTTGAACACACACTCNAAAAAAAAAAAAAAAAATAAAAAAAAAAAAAAAAAAAAAAAAAACTAGCTAAAGCATACTAGATCATGCATTCCAGAGAGGAACTGAGCTAAGAACTAAAAGATAGGAATTAGATAGGTGAAGAAAGAAAGATAAAGGGGAGAAATATCTCTCTCAGATAGAAAAATACAACTTTTACTAGCCAATGGTTTTGAATGCTTAATAAATACTCTGTGATTTACTTATATCTTTTCTATTTCTTATAATAACTGCCGGAAGAAAGAGGTAGTAGATTCTCATTTTAAGGGCGAAATAGTCTCTTAGAGGTTAAGTTGTTTAGTCAAGATCACATAATGAATAAGTAAATAAGTAGAGTAAGCTGGATTCAAACTCAGGTTAGTGTGACCATAGAACCTGAGTTTTTCCCCATGATATGTCCTAACCTTCATCTCTTTCTAACTGGCCACTTTTAGTTGGACGTAGGATAGAAGTGTGATTTAAGGCCACCAATTGATTGATTGGGTAGGGTCTAGTCAGATTATCTATCTTGTGAATTCTGTCAAAGAAATGGATAACACTGGAATTGCAAGCTGTGATAGAGCAACCTGGGGTATTCAGAATGGAACATGTATAAAATGCGCAAAAAAAGGTATCTATATAATAGAGAGTGAAAAGTGGAAAGTTTGCAAAGACAGGAGCTGAGGCAAGTCTTCTGAGAGATGGAGAGAAGAGACTTGGTAGCTACATCTAGTCCCCATGTCTGTGATGCCTTTATGTTTTGTCTTCTGCCCTCCAGTGCCCATGAGAGTGTTTGTGACATCTTTTAATCCGTAAATATAAATCAATTTCTGTGTCTAGCAGCCAAAAAGTTCCAGCTAAAACACATTCTGTGTGCCAGACATTGTGCATAGGATATCTCTACTCTTCATTCATAAACCACTCAAAGTTTAGTATGTATTTTGGTGAGTTGTCTTATTATTTCTAGTTAATAAGAACCCAAAGAGAACAGCCAAGAAACAGAAACTTGCTCCAAATTAAACAACTGGTAAATATTGGAGCTAGAATTTGGGTCCAAAACACAACATTCTTACTCTAAAAATTATTCTGCATTGTGCACAAAAACACAACTCACATTGTTGGTACTTAAAGAGGCTGGAGTATGTTTCATGCCCCTGCCAATAAGTCTCTGTATGAGATTGGGTAGCCTAAAATTATTTTGCCTCATTTTTATCAGGTCTAAATGATAGGGTTTGGTCAAAACAATGTAAATAAATAAATAAATATAAATTTTAAAAATCTTAGAACATTTTAATAATAGTTGGTACTTCCTTTCTTTCTCTGCACTAGACCTTGCTATTTCAAGGCATGATACCATCTGAAATATGTTTTCAAAACTGTAACTTTATGCACATGTTTTACTTTTTTATTTTTTATTTTTTTAATAGTTTATTGTCAAGTTGGTTTCCATATAACACCCAGTGCTCATCTCAACAAGTGCCTTCCTCCATGCCCATCACCTCTCCTCCCCCCTACCCTGCATCTGCCCTCAGTTTGTTCTCAGCATTCAAGAATCTCTCATGGTTTGCCTCCCTTCCTCTTCCCCACTGTTTTCCCCTTCTTCTCACCCATCGTCCTCCGTTAAGTTCCTCCTAATCCTCCTATACGTGCAAACATATGGTATCTCTCCTTCTCTGCCAGACTTGTTTCACTCAGCATAACACCCTCAAGGTCCATCCATGTTGCTACACATGGCCAGATTTCATTCTTCCTCATTGCCATGTATCATTCCATCGTATAGATAAACCACATCTCCTTGATCCATTCGTCCGTTGATGGACACTTAGGTTCTTTCCATGTTTTGGCTATTGTTGAGAGTGCTGCTGTTAACATTGGGGTACATGTGCCCCTAGGCATCAGCACTCCTGTATCCCTTGGGTAAATTCCCAGCAGTGCTATTGCTGGATCATAGGGGAGTTCTACTGTTATTTTCCTGACGAACCTCCACACTGTTTTCCAGAAGGGCTGTACCAGTTTACATTCCCACCAACAGAGTAGGAGGGTGCCCGTTTCTCCACATCCTCACCAGCATCTAGAGCCCTCTGATTTACTCATTTTAGCCACTCTGACCGGTGTGAGGTGGTATCTAAGTGTGGTTTTGATTTGTATTTCCCTGATGAGGAGGGATGCTGAGCATCGTTTCATGTGTCTGTTGGCCATCTGGATGTCCTCTTTGGAGAAGTGTCTGTTCATGTCTTCTGCCCATTTCTTCACTGGGTTGTTTGTTTTTGAGGTGTGGAGTTTGGTGAGTTCCTTATAGATTTTGGATACTAGCCCTTTATCTGATATGTCATTTGCAACTATCTTTTCCCATTCTGTTGGTTGCCTATTAGTTTTAAGGATTGTTTCCTTTGCCGTGCAGAAGCTTTTAATCTTGATGAGGTCCCAATCATTTATTTTTGCTCTTGATTCCCTTGCCTTTGGGGATTTTATGCACATGTTTAAACTTTCTGAGCATTGATTATCACGTTTTTGAAGGAAAATAGCGATACGTAAGTTACAAGATTAAATAAAATAGTGTAAGTGAAAGTGTTGATTGAAATACCTGCAACATTGCATTTCCTTCCTTCCTTGGTCTCTCTTCTCATTACTTCTTTTTCTTCCTTCCCTCCTTTTCATACTCCTTCCTTCTAGGTGTTCTTTTTATGCAAGTGCAGGGCTTATATTTCAGGAATCATTTTTAAAGGGAAATGAGAGACATGTTCTAAAGAGTTTAATGGTAAGAGCTACGAGGAGGAATAGGAGAGCAGGAGTTCCTGTCCAGTGTCATTGTTTCTCCAGAGCAGTGCCAGGGGAACGTTGGAGATGAGCTAATGTGTCATTATCGCCTCTGATCTCCATAATCATTGCTTCTGGAACTGACAGAAGGACCAGATGTGTTTCAGAGAAAACATGTACATTTGGCTTTGGAAGAAGGCTTCAAAGCTTTTAACAACCCCTTAAGAATGCCTGATTAACCTTAGGGAGGTACCCAGGGGACTCAATTTGCCCATGAAGAGTGTTTTGGAAGGGGAGAGATGAGATGGGAGGCAGTAGGAATACAAAAGTACAAGTAAAGTGTCAGAGTAGTTCATATAAAAGGTATCAATGTCAGATCAGAATTAGAGGGCTTCGTGATGTGATTTCTGAGTTGTCAGATTGGCTGTGAAAGACTATGAGAGGATAATGAGAATGGCTGACACCTTTAGGAACAGTGATTGAAATCTTTTCCCATTGTCCATTTAGAATAGAGCCTATTTAGAGTCAGTCTATTTGGGCTAGGAGTTTCTTAAGTAGGGCTATTCCATTGTACAGCTCCAAGGGACATTATTTGCATTGTAATCAATGTGAATGTCACTTCTGGGGTTGTGTAGTTGTGCAGAGCAAAACCTAATATAGTCTTTGGCTCAATGCTTCATTTGTAGGTGAAAGAGCTATGAGACTCAAAGACGGCAAGTCCCAAGCCAAGATCATATAGGCAATAGCAGAGTTGAACCAGAAGTGAAATTTCTTTACTTTCAATTTGGTGATCTTTTGAATGACCTGTGACTCCTAGCCTATGGGTTTAGTTCTCTAAGTACAGTGGAATTGTTACAAGGAGTACAAGGAGTGTGTGTGTATATGTGTGTGTGTATGTGTGTGTGTGTGTGTGTGTGTTTCCCAATCAATGTACACCAAAGTTAAAAATAGTATCATGTATTAATCTTTTGCAATTTCTTGTATTAAAAATGGATTCCTTATGTAAGATGAGATTGACACCTACTGCTTAAATCACTTTGCGTATGAATCAAACTGCTAATGTATATGTTGTTCACTCTTTTTACTAAAAAGGACATAAACAATACTTTGAAAACTTGAGACCCTGAGATATACCTACCAGACAGCTTGTATAATGACAAAATATTCAATGAGAGTCTGCTATTTGAAAATACATTATAGTGAGATATGACATATTCATTGAAAAAGCTTCAAATTCAAATAAATCTGCCACTAACTGCATGACCTTTGTTTGACAAGTCACTTATCTCTCTCCTCTCTTATTTTACTTTATAGGCAATTATTGAGTGCTCACCAGGTTCTAGGAATTTTCTGTAAAGAAACAGATAAAATAATTCATCATAACCCTGAGGATCTCACAGTCTAATGAAAAAATGAGAAAACAGTTGCTGCAAAGTACAGTAAGTTCTGTGATTCTTTTGTTACTGTTGATAATAGGAGACTATAGGAGTGAAATCTACCCAGAGTCTGGGGAGCTAAGGGACTGTGAGATATTCTTCTCAGAAGAATAATTATAATTATAATTATAAACCAAAATTCATCCCAAGTAAGTGAAGATGGAGGAAAAGGAAAACTTTCCAGACAGAAGGATGTTGTGTTTAAAGGCAGAGGAGGATGAAACCCTATGTACTGTCTGGCTCTCAATTTCTTACCCTCAGCTCCTTGGAACCTGAAATTGCTAAGTAGAAAATTGGAATTCTATTAATTATTTTCCATATTTTAAGAAACCTAAAATCACAAAATTTCCCACTTAAGTGCTGCTTATTCAAACTAAAATAACAAGTTACTTAGCCTTTGATTTAAATTATAGCAACTAAGTTGACCTCTCTGGGTATGTCGTACCAGTCAGAAGTACCATTTGAGAATTATATGTGGCATTGATTTATAATAATACAAAACATAAATATGTTACTTAGTAAATACAATTTTATAGATAAAGTTCTTTCAACTATAGATGAATGGAAGAAGATGTAATTAAAATACATGAGATCCTAGAGTGCTGTTATATGCTTTTGGTAAGTCGGACATTCATCAGTGTGCTCGGCTTATAGATATTACTCAAGAGCCACATGTTGAATTAATATATAAATAGATGTCTAGTTTGTAGGCAATCTTGCTTGGGGATTTCCTTAATTCTTTTGTTGTTCATTAGCTTTCAAATCCAAGTTTCATTTATTCTTTCCTCTCTTTGAGATTCATGAATCAAAAAAACAGATACTAAAAAAACCAAAAAAACCCTTAAATATTGAAATGTCTAGATTGCATCTCTTTCCTAAAGCAATTATATTTATAATAAAGTCAATAAGAATTCACAATACCCGAACTAAGATGCTATGCTTTTACCTAGGATAAAGGTACTAGAATATTCTTACTAGGATAAAGGTTTATATCTATTCTGAATTACAATTAAATCTAATGATGACTTGCTTATATTATAAATGCCTAAAACATATAAGATATAGGGCATAACTTAAAGGAATTTACAGTTAAATTAAGTAAAAATAAATACAGATGAAACATTTTAAGAAGAGAAACCAGATAGTCATGGTAGCTATCCCTTTGTCTCTCCAGTTTCCCAATTCTCTTCAAACAAATGCAGTCTTCAGTATTGGCCATAACTCCACCAAACACATTACTTTGCCATCTGTATTATAGCCTTTGTAGTACTATTTGATCTTCTTAGCTGTAAAAATAGAAGTATAATACCAGGGCACTTGGGTGGCTCAGTCAATTAAGCATCTGACTTTTGATCTCAGCTCAGATCATGATCTCATGGTTCATGGGATTGAGCCCAATGTTGGACTACATGCTAACAGCATGAAGCCTGCCTGTGAGTCTCTCTGTCCCTCCCTCTGCCCGCCCCCCCCCAAAAATAAAAAAAAGATATAATACTAACTTTGTAAGACTTCCATGAGGATAAAGTGAGGTCATGCATATAAAATATCTAGCCCACAGAACATATATTAAACTGTTGTTGTTACTATGGGGGAGGCAGCAAGGAGTAGTGTGGATGGCTTGAATTTGAAAGGAGAACAACTAGGTGTATACTTTCTCTCTGCTTGTTATCAGTTTTGTGATCTTAGGCAAGTTAACCTCTCAAAACTTCTTTTCCCAATGTGTCAAATGAAAATAAAACCATAAAATACATTTTCTGGAATTTATGTGAAAATTAAATTAACTAATCTATGGTACATGCCTAGCACAGTGCCTGGAGCATAAAAGATAATATAATACAGAAATGTTCTCTCTCCCATGCTGGGCAATGAGAAACTTGAAAACAGGCTTTCATTGAACTATTCATCATTGTATCTCCAGTATGTAGGACACAGCTTGAAACCTAGGAAGTTCTTAATAACTATGTATTTAACTGGAATGAATGTTTAAAACATCAATTTAGTTAGGCTTACCTAGTTTATAGGATATATATTCATTCAATTCAAGGTTTCTCAAATAAAGGTACACATAGATTAGGAACATGAGAAATCAGGAAAATCAAGATCCAGAATCTTAACAGTCAAGGAACTCAGTGTGTTGTTTGTATCTAAACTAGAGGTTGTCCTGTATATTCAGCAGAAGTTTGAGAATCTTTGTCCTAGTGCTCAGATATTGTAGGACTCAACTGTTCCAAATGTCTGCTGATCTATTTACTCCCATATAGAAAATTCTTAGTTTTCCATGAATGGATAATGAAGTGCTTCAACTCATATTTGGGAACAGACTAGGAAATACTTTTCTATTCAGCCTCTGGAATATCTACCTCTTGGTCATATGGCTACATTTGATGTACAGAGGCCATACCTGCCTCCCAGAGCAGGAAGCCTGGGAACAGTTGCAGCTAGAAGAGGGAGACTAGGCATGGCAGTCAACTTAAGGGGCCTGTTAATATACATCATTCTTTGACTTCTGTTCTCTCACATCCTTCATTTCAAGAAGTTTATTTGTGATTATCTAAACTTGGTTGGAGGCAGGAATAGTAAATGCAGTTATTAGTCTGTCTGATGGGAATCTATTCAAGGGATGCTTTTATGTTTCCCATCTACCCCTCCTTGAAGAAGAGATGCATGGACTATTATAATGTTCTTGTTTAAAATAATACAGTGCATTAAAAAGATAATTATGAACTGCTATGATCTGGTTAGAAAAATGTTTTGATTTTTAATGCTCCCATATTTGTCTGTGTAAGATAAATTGGTTGAGCCAATTAAAAAAGAAGCCTCCCACCTTGGGAGACAGCAGGATGAAAATTCAGCTTTGTCCTCATGGTCCAGAATTAAGAAAGCCAGGTATGGTTGTTACAAGGTACATCTTAAGAGGCGGCTTCAAAACCCAAATTTATCCCACTCTGTTTTCTTAATAAGAACAAGATAAGCAACCAGGAATAGGATCCAAGCAATAGTCATATACGGTTCTAGAGGAGTCATTGCCATCAATTTGTTTCAGGCTGCATCCTGAGCAAGAATATTGAAATCGGGAAAATCTCTCTGGGAATCGAGTATAGGATTAATAAAAGTACAACTGGTGCTTTTTTAATTTCTTTTTCCATTTTACTCACTATACCAAATAAATACTCTAATGCCTTCTTTTATTTTTTAAGAAAAATGTGTATTTCTTGAGAGAGAGAGAGAGAGATTGAGAATATCCTAAGCAGGCTCCATTCTGTCAGTGCAGAGCCTGAAATCATGAGATTATGACCTGAGACAAAATCAAGAGTTGGATGCTTAACCAACTGAGCCCTCTAATGCCTTCTTTTAGAAAGGTGTTTAATTTGGTTGGACTATGTAGGTTGTCTAAGGAGAACTGAGATATACTGGGTATAAATTTAGGTGGCTAAAAATTATTCTGAACTTTCTTCCTAATAGTTTAGAGATGCTATCATCTCACATGATCCAGCATCTCACATGATGCATACAATATTAATGCATTTACCTTGTCTACGTAAGAAACTCAAAATCATACAAAACCACTTCATTCAGTGGTTATGATATCATGAAGTCCTTTGGAAGACCTTCATCCTCATCACCCACCAATTCCAGGTGATGCTAATTCTTCCTTTAGATATATCATAGCACTATTTGACTATTATTCCTCTCTGTTTCACAACCTATAAACTAAATGGTAGCTATCAATACCAGTAGCACACCCAGTATACAATAGTAGAAAAAGAGAAGAGTAAACTAGTAATGACTACCTTAAATATTCTTGTGTTTTAAAAAAATGGGACTAGTACCTTTTATTGCCATATATCCTTTACCTTTCAGACTTTAACTTTCCTTTAACTTTCTGAAAACACCTCTGTTAGACAGGGATTTTGTTTTAAGAGATGCAATCTTTATTCCTTTGGGGTCTGACTCCTTGGTAGCCTTGCAGATATGTAATGGAGATAATTTTCTATTAACCTACTCCCTTGGGTATGATGATACAAAGAGTTGCCCAGGAAGCCACCCAGTTTCCAGGGTCTACCCATGCTTCTTGCAAGCACAAAATATAGAAGAAGCCAATTGCCTCTTTAAACTTAATGTCAACAATTTGGCCAATACTGGGACTATTTCCCAATGGTTACATCAGTAGCCCAAGAAGCCAGAAATGTCCATGTGGCAGTCTCAACTGCAATTTGATGTAAGCATTTTGTGCATCTATTGAATATATCATTCTCTTGGAAATGAAAAACTACAGGGTTGCCTGGGTGGCTCAGTCAGTTAGGCATCCAACTTCGGCTCAGGTCATGATCTCATGGTCTATGGGTTTGGGCCCTGCATGGAACTCTGTGCTGACAGCTCAAAGCCTGGCGGCTGATTCGGATTCTGTGTCTTCCTCTCTCCCTGCACCTACCATGCTTGTGCTCTGTCTCTCTCAAAAATAAATAAAAACACTTAAAAAACTAAAAAAAAAAAAAAACCTATAGGCCAGCAGATTTCACTTATTGGGATGGGAAACAAAATTTGAAAGTAATTGATTCTTAGACCTATATCTATCATTTGGCTACAGAAGAATCAACATCATTTATGGGTTACCAGTTCAAGTCATGTGACTTTAAAGTTACATAGCAATTTACAGGTGATGTCTTATGGCTGTCACTGTAGTAGAGTTTTAAATGCGTCTTTCCACCATTCAGTAAAGCTAGCTGTTTTTGTTTGTTTGTTGATTGGTTGGTTTTTGCATGATAGGCTGCTAATAATTCTAGTTATCTCAAGGACATTAGCCATTGCCTCCCTACTTTCATTGTGGAATGATTTCCTTTGGTTAGATAAAATGCTATTGTGAAGGCACAATAAATGTATGTTTTTAAAGCATTTAACAAATTTACGGATCATAGTGTTCTCTAAAGTATGATAGAGAAAGCAAGTCCAGAATGAGTCTATTCCAGTGGCAGGAGAAGTTGTGGAGTTTGATGTAAATGTGGTAGCATAAGCTAGTTGCTGATCCTCTTGATTTGGTGTGCCAAACTGGAGTGAGGGCTAAAGGTTGCTTTCTACCAATGGGAACTTGTATATTTAGTTGTGACGGTATCCAGGTTACCCAAGGTGTGGTGCCCATATAAATCTTTTGTTTCTTCTAATATCAATTTTTAACCCTGAATTAAGTTCTAATTTTTTTTATGGACTTCCACTGGTGATTTTTCTCCTTTCTTCTTCTTTTTCTCTTTATATCTTTAAGAAGTAGTCACTAAATGTAATAATAAATAAAATTATCATCCTTAAGGAAACATGCATGTGTTTTGAGTAGGAAGAGTCAGTAAATCCCATTTTTCTTGTTTCTAGTTCTGAATTCCAGTGATGATATATATTCCTTGAGTTGTCAAAAAGAATGTATTTGGAGGCCTTCAGAGGCTAATTTTAGTAAGGGTAGAATATTATGGAAATCAGATTATAGGACTTAACAATGGAATGAAGAAATAAAGATGTGGATATGCTTACCTTAGGAAAGCTTGGAAGTGGAAAAGAGAAAAATGAGAAAAAAAAAAAGATGCAGGCTCAGGGTAAGACCTTTAGAAATGAGAAACAAACAGTAACATTTGTAGTCAGGGGCTAAGTAGCTGGAAAAGAAAGAATGGATCAGGGACCATGAATCCTAGTCTCAGTTCTAAGGTTAACTAAGTGACTTTGGGCAATTTGTTGGGTGTCCCTCTGACTCATATTGGTCTTTTGATAATGATAAATTAGCTACTCTTCCCAGAGTTTATCAGAGTAATTGCATCTGGTTTGGTCCTACACATTTATCTGTGTAGTTTGGAAGGGAGTTGGGATTATTACTTTTGTTGAAGATCCTATTGTCCTTGATAACCTTTGGAATTCTGGCCATTTAGGGTTAAAGTATATAAATATCTATGAAAAACATCTCCTTGGCTCAGAAGTTAAATAATTTGTGGTCTTTTATAAACCTTAGCTATCATCCTACACAGAAAACATTCTACTGCTGCCAGCCTTGCAAAGACAGCAACACGTGGCTGAACAAAATGCATTCTGTTCTGCGTCATGCATCATCAACAAAATTGCCACTTAAACCCTGATTCCAGAATCTTTATTGTTGGTTCTAATTTATGAAGCAAACATCAGAACACAGCTTGATTTTTCAGATGCCAAGATGAGTTGGCAGTTGCTAAAATCTTATTTTGACTTGCAAAGTGATTGTATTTGAGCTTAAAGTTATGAGGGAGGCACAAATATGAGATACCAATGTCCTGTGAAAATTCCTAGATTTATTATTCTAGCTTTTGAACTTTGGAAATGAGGTTCTTGTTAGGAAGGGATAGTGATTGGGAAGTAGTCTTGCAGAACCCTTCTTTTTTTAAAAGTAGTTTAACATTGGAATGAATAATTAAGAAAGTAAGTAAATAAATAAATAATAGGGCTAGCACCTGAGTGTGCATTTAGTTAATTCATTGTTCAGAACAGAAGGCTTTTACAGGGCTAGGAGCTATTAGTAGTCTGGAAAACTAAGAACTTATGTAGGTCAAACTGACTGGCATTATCGAGATGGAGACTATCAGGGGATCCTGTAGATTGTGTTGAGAGAAAGCAGATACCTGTGAATTGTGGTTTCAGAAGGAGCTGATTGAGACAACTGCTGATCTTCCAACTGTTCATGAAAAACTGTATAAAGTGAGTTTTGAGAAACAGTTTGAGGTGAAAGAGAAGGACTTTTCAAGAGTAGGGCTCCTGAGATGTAGGGATGAGGGCTGAGGGAAGCCTTAAAGTTTGATTCTACATGCCAGATTACCTTCTTATCTGGTCATTCATGGCCTTCCATAATCTTGCCTCATTTTACTTTCCAACTTTCATGGCTCATGTTTTCTTCCATGTGTGTGTATTGTGCTTATCAGTATAACAGATATATATAGAATTCCTTCAGTCTCATCTCTGTAGCCTACAAGGGGCATTCCAAGTATTACTTCAATTTCTATAGGAAATCTACAAGGTAGATATTATTATCTCTGTTTTACTGATGAGGAAAACTAAGGTACATATTATTATCTCTGTTTTACTAATGAGGAAGGACAATTCATTTGACAAACGTTACACAGCATGTCCACGGAATGGGCAGCTTTATTTTTTTTTTAATTTTTAAGTGTTTTTATTTATTTATGAGAGAGATAGAGACAGCGTGATCAGGGGAGGGTCAGAGAGAGAGGGAGACACAGAATCTGAAGCAGGCTCCAGGCCCTGAGCTAGCTGTCAGCACAGAGCCTGATGCGGGGCTCGAACCCACAAACGGTGAGATCATGACCTGAGCCGAAGTCGGACGCTTAACCGACTAAGCCACTCAGGTGCCCCCGGAATGGGCAGCTTTAAAACCTAAGCCTGACTCCCTAGGTTACAATGCAGGATGAAAGTGTTGTAATACTGTAGTACTCCAAAAGACTGAGAGAATAAAGCAACCATGCTTAATAATCTAATACAATAGTTTCAACACTGGTGGAGAGGCTTCCCTCCTCTCACTTCCTACATCAGCTTGAGCAATTTATGTGGTAACCTGGAGCCAGCCTTCTAGGGGGGTAGCAGTAGGTTAGTAGTGAGGCCAATGAGGTAGGGGGAAAAGAAAAAAACAAGAAAAAGAAACAAAACCAACACACTAAGGTCATTCTAAGACTAGTTCACATCATTGCTCAATACAGTACAGAGCAGAATATATACAGAGCAGAATATAGTAGTTTAAAGCCCTGTGTGGTATGGGGTAGAAAAAAAGTGTCTCTGGCTACTACAGAGGAATCCATTTATGGCTGTGATGGACAGACCTATAGTTCCCCAAAGATGTACACATCCTAATCTCCAGAACATATGAATATGTTAGGAAAAGTGACTTGTCAAATGTGATTAAATCAAGGGTCTCAAGATAGGAAGATCATTCTGAATTACCTGAATAACGAGAGGGAATATGATAAGCCAGGAAATTCAGTTGGCCTCTGGAAGCTGGAAAAGAAAGGAAATGAATTCTCTAGGGTCTTCAGAAAAAACATAGCACTGCCAACACTTTGATTTTAACCCAGTGAGATGCATTTCAGACTCTTGACCTCCATAAATATAAGAAAATAAATTTGTGTTGTTTTAAGCCATAAAGCTTATGGTAATTTGTTACTGTAGCAACACAGGAAACTAATACAATGGCCAACAAGAAGATTGTGAGACTCTGAGAAGAGAACATTTGTATGTGGGGTGTAGAGTTAAACAACTGATGAGTGTAGAGGGAAGGAAGAATGAAGGAAATGGGTTAATAAAAAGAGAAAGTCCTGTGCCTGTTTCCTCTAGAGCCACAGAAATGAGGTGTTGGTTCTTTGTTTGTTTTACATTCTTCTAATTCCTGACAGAGCAGTTGTTTGCTGTAGAAATCACTCAAGTGTATACTACAATTAGAAGAATTTAAAGGAATGACTTCCTGTGGGTGTATCTGATGTGTCAGAGGAAAGGTTTCCCTGTGTGGCTCAGGCATGGAGACTGAAATGATAGCTGCAATGCCTGTGGCTTCCCCATTTCAGCAAGGATGCATTTCAGAAGTAGCATTGATCTTAGGAGACATTCAGAGAAGGCTTTTCTGAATTAGTGCTAAGAAGAAACTTGAAGGGTTTATAAAAGAAACTGGGTCAAATGTAAGGGTATAGGTGAAAATGGTATTGTAAGAGAGAATGCAGAACATGCAAAGCTCAGAACAAAAAAGTGCATGTGTGGGGCTCTGCAAGTCAGTAGTCTTATATAGTTTGGCTTGAGGTGCTAAGCACTAAGATGGTGATAGTGAGTGACCAGATAGAAGCCTGAGGGTAAAGCTGGTTATCTGGATGTGGAGAGCAGCTGGCTGATGAAGTCTGTGATTTACAAGGCACAGTCCTGCTAGAAAGGAAGTTTCATAATGGCAGAGGCTATGATGGTCTCATTTACCATTAGAGTCTTAGTGCATAGTACAGTTCCTGAAACATAGTGAAGTTCAGAAAACATTTGTTAAAGATGAAAGTAAAGGATAGAGAATAGGTGGAGTGAGGAAAGAAACAGAGGAGAAAAGAGAGGGAATGAGGGAGAGGGAGGAAGGGACAGGGCAAGGAGAGATTCCAGGAAATGAAGCCCTATAAGAATGGTAGATCTGTTAGTTACATCAGCAGGAAGCACTTGCTGCTTGTTTTTTTATCTCTGGCCTATATTTCACGGGCTCAGTTTTATTATTCTACTTTGTACAGAGAGCAGTGAATATAGAAAGACTCCCAAGTTACAGTCCTAGCAAATTCTGTGGCCTATAAAGGGAATACTGACCTTATTTCTCAGTGTTCTAGTACAAAGGCCAATGCCTCTAAAAACAGTGTTGATTTACCTCCTTACTCTTTCCCACCTTTTAAAGCTTCAGTATTTTCACTGATGCTGATGGTATTTACCATGATGGATGACACAAAGGACAAAACAATAAACAGGGCTAGATGGAGAAGACTCTGGTAGATACATAATAGGGTCAGCTGGCATTCCATCTACTCCCTTTGCCCAGGAAAGTCTAGTTCTGCACTCCCATCAGGAAAGCTGCAGAATGATTATCCACAGCTTTGGAGCAGATGTGTGGCTAGTAAGTTTCTGGATTCAGTGTCTTCTTTGGAGGACTTTGGTTGATACTGACACATAGTATATGACTGGCTTTAAATGCATTTCTGAGATACTTGTCCTATCATAATACCTGGATAAATGAATAGGGTTTCAGAAACTTGATACTTGAAATTAGACACTACAGTCACCATAGTACCCATGTAGGAAAGTGTTGTTAACTCAGCAGGCCTGAGTTGTTCAAACTCGGCAAATTCCCCCAAAAAGGGCTGTTTTCAGGATTGGGCCTTGGCTAGTCCATGGGAGCTGAGCTCTGAACCCTTGAAATGTCTGTCTGATAAGTGTTTTTGTATGCTTGAGAACATGCTATACCAGTTTGACCAGAGAGTTTATGTTAACAAAGTGATTAATGGTGAACACCTGTTTTTGCTTTGGGGTTCTAGATATGAGTAGCTGAGCTAGTCATGCAGGTGGCTAACTATACCCCTGTAAAATTTCTGGATTCAAGGGTAGGATGAGCTTCCCTGGTTGGCAATGCTTTACATGTATTGTCAGGCATCATTGCTGGGAGGATTAAGTACATCCTGGTGTGACTACTAGGAGACACCACTTGGAAGCTTGTGCCTAGACTTCTCCCAGACTTTACCTTCTAGGCTTTTTTCTTTTGGTGATTTTATCTGTATCCATTCACTGTAGTGAACTCATAACCGTGAGTATACCGGCATCTGAGTTCTGTGACTGTTAGTGAATTATCAAGTCTGAAGGTGGTCTCATAGACCCCTGACACAGTACTTTTATCCAAAATGTAACAAAACTTTTTAGAGAGCATGCCCTGGCTTTGTACAGTGCCAAAAGTATAGAAATCAGAAAGACCACTTAATTCCTCAATCAGAAATATTAAATAGTAAATGCATTAGTGTTTTCCCAGAATGAATTAACACATCTCTATGTAGTGAGATTTGCTTGCAGAAGGTTTATTGGGGAGTGCTTTCAGCAACTGCACAGTGGGGGAGAAGACAGGGAAAGCAGGATTGGGCAGAAAGAGGATATGAACAGTGACCTTAGCCATTTGAATAGAATGCTGTAGAGCTGGAATATCCTCAGGACACGTCCTTAATGGAGGCAAGAAATCAGTCATTGGATCCAAACTGCTTCTAGGGAGGGAGAATACCATTGTGCAAACCAGTTTTTTAGCAAAGGGCAGTTCCTAGGGAGAGGTTCATTTGTGAGCCTCAGCAGGTAGCACTCCCTGCAGCAGTGGGCATGAATGCCTCCATCTTGAAGAAGGGGATCTGCAAACTTATTAGGCTCTACTGCATATATGTGACTGCTATTGTTGAGGCTAAAGATATTGAGCCATATTGCCTGTTGTAATTATGCTCTTAGCCCAATAGGGGGAGATAGATATATGAAAACATGAAAAACAAATCAATCATAGCAATGGAATATGTAGAAGGCATAGAAGGAAAGGTGGGATACCACATGACTCAGCAATACCAATATCTACCAAGGGAATGTGAAACCATATGCCCTTGCAAAGAATTGCATGTAAATGTTCATACCAGCATCATTCACAGTAGATAAAAAGCTGGATTGGGCTAAATGTCCATCAGCTGGTGGATAGATAAAATCTGGTGTATTAATGCAATGGAAAATTATTCATTAATTCAAAGAATGAAGTATTTTAAAATGCTACAACTTAGATGAATCTCAATAAAAAAATAATATCCAAAGTATAAGAAGCCAATCCTAAAAGAAGACATACGATCTGTTCCATTTATATAAAATATACAGAAAAAAATGAATCTTATGGAGATAGTCGATTAGTGGTTGCCCAGGGTTGAAGATGGGAATGGGGAGGACTGTAAATGGGCGTGCAGTTTCTTTCTTGGGTAATGGACATGTTCTAAAATTAGATTGTGATGTTTGCATAGCTTTGTAAATATGCTAAGTCACTGAATCATATATTTCAAACAGGTGATGTTATGTTGTGTAAATCATTCCTTGTTAAAACTGTTAATAAAAAATGATAGCAAATTTCAAAATGTATAGGAGAGACTCATTTAACTAGACTGAAGTGAGGGGAGATAGAAAAACTATAAGAGAATTAAGGATTTTCAGAATAAATATATTTTTCTTCTGTGTAGAAATGCCAAGAAATGGTAGAGAAAATAACATACACAAAATTACAAAGGAATATGCAGTTCAGGAAATGTTAAGGTTTATTCTTTGAGTGTGAAGGGTAGAAGGGATAAAGAGCAGCTGGCACATAATCAGTCCTTGGAAGCCACTTTATGAACGATATTTTATGCCATGTTAAGAAGTCTGAAATTTCTTAAGGTCTTTGCAGAAGCCTGTTTCTACACCTGAATGTCCTTCCTGTGGTTTTGTTTGTTTCTTTTAATGCCTGACCCTTTCTCATTATTCAGTCTTTAGCTTAAAAATAATCTTTTCTGTCTTTCCTGGTCACTTTATGTCAAAAGGTTCTACTTTCTGCTCACCATTTCTCTCCATTTAAAAAAAAAAAAAAAACACTATTATTTCTCATTTATTTTTATGTACAACTTACTCACTGGAATTAGAACACTAAAAACTGAACCCTGACTTTCCCCCTTTTTAACTGTGTGACCTTGGAACATCTTAGTTGATCCACTGAATTTCAGGTCTTTCTTCTATGAAATCTAGTATATTTAACATCTATCTTCTGGTTTTAAGGTAAAGACTAAGTGTTATAATAGATGTAAAAATGTTTTGTAAGTTAAGTTTCTCTGAGAATTTATTGAATTATTATAACAACATTGGATAATATATTAATAAGTTATTAATTTATTTAAAGTTAATTCTCCCTATAAATTTATTAAACCTTTATAATTTGGAATAATTAAGGTATTAATAAATAATAACACATTAAAGTATTTAATATTCAGGGTATATTTTATGCACATCAGTTATTCTTCTGATTTCCATATTAATATCCTCAGGTGTGTAGGAATTATACGCTTTCATATAAATAGTCCCAGTGAACTATAGTTTAGAGAGGCTTTTGTTTGCCTCTCTAATCACAAACCTCTCTAAACTACAGTTTAAGTAGTCTCCATGCCCAGTAAGAGCCCAACATGGGGCTTGAACTCATAACCCTGAGATCAAAACCTAACCTGAGGTCAGAAGTTGGACACCTAACTGACTGAGCCACCCAGGTGCTCCCTGACAACACCTTTTTTATTTTCTGACTTAATGAATCTGAGAGTCTCTTAATGGATAAAAGGAATTCTTTATTTAAAAAAATATACATTTATGTGTTAAAGAACTGGACAAGGTGTGTGAGACAAAAGTGAGTTAGATATGGATCCAATCTTTAAGCAGTTTGTAATCTAGAAGGAATGATATGCTACAAAAAATTAGAATGCAAGTTAGGAAAAAAAGTACCATATAAAAGATGCAAATGAAATATGTGTTTGGAGGAGGGAGGAAGTATCATTAAGTAGAGTGAACAAGGAGGGTTTAAGTTAAGTGATGGTGTTTGGAGTCATATTTTGATGATAGATTAGTTTTCCACCACACAGTGACAGGGATGTGGTTAGTGGATATTCCAGGTAGTAGAAATAGCATCAACATACCCAGAGATGTGGACAAAGTATGAGATCTCTGTCCAGATCCACCTGTAGGCAGGTGGCTAGGAAAATGGCAGATAAAAATGAAGATAAATATTAAGGAATAAAAAGAGATCAATGGATTGTTCTGTAAGGAGCCAGCTGATCACTTAAGGATAGAAGTTAAAATAGACTGCTTCATTCATTTGACAAGCATATATGAATGTCCGAATTATGCCATTTAGAAGCCAAATTGAACTGGTTATATTAATTGCTTTGTATGATCTCTGAGAGAGTTATATAGCATGAAAACTACACAAATGTTATATATAAGATTAGACTTTTAAAAATGGGAAAACAGAATGGATAAGCGTATCTACATACACACAGGTACAGTATTTGATTGAACAACTCAGAGAAATACAAATATTTGAGAAGATGGAATGTTTGAAAGGCAATTCTACTCTCACAGAGTTTCATACTCTTTTTTGAAAAGCTGACAGCCTTCCTTTCTTCCTCCCTGCCCCCTCTGTTGCCCACACTTCCTCCTTCCCTCCTCCTTCCTTCTCTTTTTCTTTCCTTCCTTCCTCCCTTCCTCCGTCTTTCCTTCCTTTCTTTCACTATGGACCAGCATCTGGTCATCTAGCATCTTTCAGTAGTTAAGTGTAGACACTTTGAATATTTTGAATTCACTAATAAATAAAATTGAAGCTTCCATTTGGACACTATTTAAGAATAATATAGGCTTTTGAAATTACATTGAAAATGGATTCATTTTAAGGAATGCTTTTAGCCTTTTTAACTATAGTCTTTTCTAAAATTAGTTCAGAAGCGATGTTGTATTTTAAAGTAAATACTATGTTTCTACTTTCTGTCCCTTAGGGCAAAGAGCTTGTCCTGTCCTTCTGCCTTCTTACTTATCAGTATATAGCAAAAAGAATACTTAGTGCTAAATATTATAGAGTGATATTTCTAAATGTATGCAATCTATTAAGATTAATATTTCACCCTGTCTATTCTTTTCACATCCAAAAAAGGTAAAAAATACAGGTCAGGACATATAGGGTTAGGAGTGATCATGTAACATCTGAACAGAGATGTTTAATAAGCACCTGAATATTTAGGTATGATAGGAGAATATAGGAAAATATTTGAGAATCATTGGTTTTTGAAAGGAATGGGAGCTATGTGTTTTGGTAGCTGGACTGATAACTGACTAGGAATATAAGCATATGGAAGAATAAAACTCTAAGAATAACATATAGATATAGATGTAAATATACATACACCTATATGTGTCTCTATATAGATATAATAGTGGAAAATAAGAGGAAGGGGTCAAAGATAATGATGAAATGTTTAATTTTCAAGTCTCTGCCATGTATATTTCTGGGTTGATTTCATTAAAACCCATAGCTTTGGCCACCCCTTACACATGGCCAAAGACATGATTCCCATGTTAATATTACAAAACAAAAATTTTTAAAAATGGCCTAAGGAGGAGCACCTGGGTGGCTTAGTTGATTAAGTGTCCAACTTGGGCTCGGGTCATGATCTTATGGTTTATGAGTTCGAGCCCTGAGTCTTTCTCTGTGCTGATAGCTCAGAGCCTGGAGCCTGTTTTGGAATCTGTGACTCCCTCTCTCTCTGACCCTCCCCAGCTTGTGCTCTGTCTCTCTCTGTCTCTCAAAAAATAAATGTTAAAAAAAAACATTAAAAAGTGTCCTTAAGGAGATAAAGTGACCACATCTAAGCCACATAAGTAAACCCATGTAAAAACATCGTTTCATGTTTTCTCCATTCTTACCATTCATCCCTTACACAATATGTTTAGATTATGAGTTACCTACTCATAACTGGATTATTGTAGTAGCCTTTCATCTGTGATCATTCTCCAGAAAGCTGTTAGATTATTATTTCTAAACAGTGGTTTTCATTCTGTAATTTCCTTGCTCAAACACATTCACATGCTTTTTCATTCTCTATAGAATCAAGTCCAAAAATCTCTAGCTCGGTATTCACAGCCCCTTAGTATGATCCCAACTAGCATTTGTGTGTGTGTGTTTTAATGTTTGTTTTAATTTATTTTGAGAGAGAGAATGCAAGCGGGGGAAGAGTAGAAAGAGAAGAGGAGAGAGAATCCCAAGCAGGCTCCGTGCTGTCAGCAAAGAGCCCGATGCCAGCTCAAACTCAGAAACTGTAATATCATGACCTGAGCCAAAATCAAGAGTCAGAAGCTTAACTGACTGAGCCACCCAGAAACCCCCACCATGTAGCTTTTGTAACTTTGTTTTTCAATTAACTTAGCAAATGTTAAGCACCTATTATTTGTCAAATACTGCTAGACCCTAGTTATGGAGAGATGTATAAACTAGTTATGTACCTACCCTCACAGATCTTAAAAGACATTAGAAAATATAGACATTGAACAAATAATCCTAATTGTGATAAGTATTATGAAAGAGGAAATATAAAGGGATGGTGTACCTGTATCCTAAGGATCTAATCTAGAGGTCAGGAAACTCTCTGAACTGTCATCATGTTTAAGGGCTACTTTAGAGTAGGAGTTAGCCAGACCACAATGGGGAGAAAGATGACTTGAGGTCTGAGTTCAGATCAACTAAATTTTAGAGAACAAAGGTGAGATTTAGAAAACGTAGTAGAAGCTGAGGCTTGAGATAAAAGCAGTACTACAAGTCAGGAGGGCCTCCTAAACTACATTTCGGATTTGGAACCTTAAGAGCAATGGAAAATCACTGCAGATATTTACGCTTTGCAGGCAATTGATTATAATTGCATTAAAATGATATTTTGGTTATAATGTGCAAAGCTGGAAGAAAGCTATCTGGAGGCATGGTTGTTAAGGGAAGTTTTAAGGAAGCCAGAAGTGATTCAGTGTTGACCTTTATTATGTTTTTGGAAGTTGATATGGAAAGAAGATAAACATATGAAAAAAAATCTTGAAAGGAGAATTGGCAGTACTCTGTTGATTATATGCATATTCCTTGAGTATGCTTTGTTTATTCACATTTTCTTACTTAATCTCATACTCTTTATGCTGGCTAGAGAGAGATTTCTAGTATGGCTGAGAAGATGGACTAAATAATCTAAACTTTTTTCTTTCAGTTTTGAGAATTCCCACTTTTATGTTTAGAGTTTAGGTTAATCGTCTTGCTTTGTCAGAATATCATGCTATGAGGCTGGGATCAAAAAAAGTAGATGTACATATACATTGTCAAGCATTTCTTAATTAAAATATCCACTTTGTGGTTTCAAAATGCACCTTAACAAGTATCAAAAACTTTACAGTTTAGTTTCAAGAGACACCAGATTAGAGCATAGGCAACCTGTCCCACATCAGTATTACTGAAACAACACAAAACTGACATTTCAGGGACACCAGGTTAACAGTATTCTCCCTAGGAAAACTGGCTTTCAAAAAGAAGAATAAGTACATCTCAGACATGATAAATACCTATTTTGGCTAAGTGATCTTTCATTTTGTCCTTCATGAATAGATTTCATATTGTATACTGCCCAGATATGAACATGAAAGATCCATAACCTCTGTGTACCATTGATGCATGGAAACTGTTAAGGTTTCTCATGAGCACAAGAAACACCATCAGCATCTTTCATTGTGAAAAATTACATTTCCTTTCTCAGAAGTGTTATGTATTAAAGTAGATGTCTGGCAAGTCCCTGAATAGGTTAGAGTGTCAAAGTTTAGCAGGTAGTATCCTTGTGCCCACTCTGAATTCTGTGAGATTACACCGGGACATTCAGATTTTCTTTTCATATTTACCCTGAAGTTCACTGACTTTTCATATAGTAGAAGGAGCTATTTAGAATATGAGTGGTCTTGAGTCTACCTCTGAGAAGTTATCTGCATATTAATATGAATCACTTTTCAGGAAAAAAATAACCTTGACCTTCTGAATCATACCTGTTGGGGAAGGCTATGGATCATGAATTGCTAACCTATTCATATTAATAAACTGTGTGCTGGCAGAATCATACTCATTTGCATAAGCTGCTTCTCTCTGTAGCCCATGAAATTAACATTGTTTAATGGCTGGAAATAAGATCACCTTTGGCTATACCAGTCACACTCTCATCTCCAAAGGAAAAGATAAAGAGGTCTTGACTCAGTAAGCAGAAAACTGTTTTAATTTATAAGTACTTTCATTAGACAGCCAGTATGAGCCCAAGTGACAAAAGCAGTGCCATCTCTAGATAAGGGTGGAATTCTAGGGAAAATCTTAGAATATAAAGTCCTGTTCTACTTAGCTTCACCATCATTTTATTCAATATATATATATTTGTTAATTGAATGCCTACTAGTGTGGTGGATATCATAATTGTTCCCAGGCCCTCCCTACAAAGGCCTCACAGTTTATAGTGGGAAAGAAGTACCCAACTTTGTCCTAGAGTCTTGGGAAAATTTTCACAGAGAAGATGACATTTGCATTGGACTTTGAAGATTGTATAGGAATTCTTGTGTTTAGAAGGGCAATGCAGGCAGAAGAATGCATTTTGAAGAGAGAGCAAGAAGTTAAGTGATGCAGGACTGGCTACATAATTTTCAGGGCTCAGTGGCAAAATGAAAGTGTAGGGCCCTTTGTTTAAAAAAAAAAAAAAGCAGGAAAAATGCTATTTTTATGTTTCTTCTCTTAAAATATACTTTTCAATCTCTCTCTTGACTTGTCATGGTATTTTTAAATTTTGCTTTTAGTGTTGTCCTAACTGAAGAGAAATTAAAATTTTAATATTATCACAAATTTTTCCATTCATCTTTATATTGTGCAATGCCAGCTTTAAATGCAAATATAAGAGCATTTCACTCATGTGAAATCACCAAAATCACAAATTTTTTCTTCAAGAACAAAGAAGAACATGTGTATATATTTTGTTCTCACCATAACAATGGAAATGCCACAAAAAACTAACTCAGCTGTTTCTTTTTCACATCTTGATATGTGCACATTCTACCTCCACTCTCAACATTCAGTTTACTGTGAGTAGAAAAGACTGAAAGGCAACTATATATCTCTTCCTTCCTTCTATATCATCATGTTCAATAAGTATCAGGTTAATTCAGGGAAGAAACAAAAATAAGGATATGATAGGATTTCTTGGTCATTTGTGCTTTTCAGAATGCTATTGCCTTCCTTTTGCATTTAAAGTAAGTTTTTTTTTTTTCAAACAAAAAGCATGCACTCTCAAAAGTATTAATGAATCTGTTTACTTAACTTTAGATGTAACACACATACCTTGTAATTGCTTTGAGAGCTGTTGAACTCCAACACATTGTGGGTTCCCTGGAATTCTGTGCACATTGGGGAATCACAAATGCTATGTGTGAATACATTGCCAAACCCAATGTGTGTCTCCTCTGTTCGTGTACATGCTCCATTGTTCCATTGGACTTCTTATAAAACATAAGTTCAAAGATAAAATTATTAAGAATTTCAAGAAGGCAACAGCAGTACATTAAAAACCAAGCGAAGGGCTCTTCTGAGGACAGGACCCTGTGTAACTGTACCTGTTGAATAACCATAAAGCTGGTGTGATATGGTAACTGTAGGGTGCATAGGACAGAAAGAGGTTATGTTAGAGATAGGTTTGGGCCCATTTTGTAATTGAACATATATGCAAAGCTATGAATTTTGGAATTGATACTGTTTGATATAAGAAACCACAACAGTTTTATGTATGGCAGTACTATATATCATATTAGGTTTTACAAAGCTCATGACAGAGGTGATATGGGATGATGCATTGGAATGGTAGTAGGGATGATGGGGAACTGAAAACCAGTGGCAGAAAAACTGTGGTGGACATGCAAAGCTGTATATGGGTGACAGCTCTGAGACGGTGGTGGGGGGACAATCTTTAGAATTTGGCAATTGAATTTTGGAGATGAGGTAAGGAAGAAGTATGTGAACAAAACTGGTTTCTGAAGTAAGCTTAGCACTTAATTTTCAGCTGCAAATCACACCTTCCAGCTCTAAGTCTCCAGTAAATGTGTAACATTATACGTATTCCCTTATTTCAATGTCTTGGAAAATTGATGACAATTTGCTTAGATTAGCAGATCTCATTTAGCAAGAACCCCCTATGCTCTGATCATGTGTTGTAACTGAGATCGTTGGAATTTTTTTAAAATGATGAACCAAAAATATCATTGTGGCTCTGAAATTATAATAGGTGATAAATATTTTGAACACCAAAGGGCAATGCCCTGTTCATATTCCAAAAGCCAGAAAATATACTACATATGCAAAGCAACACTTGAAATCCCATGCAGTTCATTGATAATTAGGGACTCAATTATAAAGACATTTCAAATAAAGAAAATCCATTTCATGTCTTGAGTTAATGATTAAGAATGAGAAATATGAAAGTTATTGACCTTCCAGCTGTCAGGATGACCTCTTTATTAGTTAGAATGGGTGAGATGTGTTAATCACTCAGCTAGTAGTTTACTTCAAAGAAGGTGTTAATTGAAAAGGTAGAACACTCAACTTTTCACTTCATTAGCCAAATGCTTTCCTGAGACTTTTGTTGTTGTTATGTTGAAGCATTCCTTAAAATGTTACCTTTTATTATAAGGATTTTTTTTAATTAAAAAAATAAAAAAACTTTTCTGGGGGAGGGACAATATTTTACCTCCTTAAAGGATGGTGGTTTTTAACCACTAGCAACATATTGGAATCACCTGAGAAGATGCATCACGATGTAGCTTTGCCCCAGAACAATTAAATCCGAATTTCTGGGAAAGAGTCTCAGTCATCTGTATTTTTTTTAAGCTTCCCAAGTGATTCTGAAGCAAGTTTAGGTCAAAAACAACTATGATGGTTTTCCCTCAGATCCTCAGAGGCACGATTTTCATCTTGAAGTAACTAATGAAAATAAAAGAAGGAAAAATGTTTTCAGTCAATTGGAGGTAGTAATAATTCAACCATTAAAGAAAACAAAGAGGTTTTTTTTTTTTTTTTTTTTTTTGCTTTGTGGGGTTTTGTTTGGAAATAAAATAATTCACAAATGTGTTTCTTTAATAATAGTCAACCTGGTCAAAGAAGAGTAACAATACTTGAATACCATGGTTTTATTTTATTTATTTATTTATTTATTTATTAAGTTTATTTAAGAGGGAGAGAGAGAACAGAAGTCAGGGAGAGAGAGAGAGAGAGAGAGAGAGAGAGTNAGTCAGAGAGAGAGAGAGAGAGAGAGAGAGAGAGAGAGAGAGAGAGAGAGAGAATCTCAAGCAGGCTCCACACTGTCAGTGAAGAACCTAATGCAGGGCTCAAAGCCACAAGCTTTGAGATCATGGCCTGAGTTAAAGTCAGATGCTTAACTGAGTGAGCCACCCTCAAATACCATGGTTTTAATAGATATTAATCAATCACCTTATAGCTCATTTTCACTGTATTCCTATTAAATAGGTTTTTCCCTATTTTCTTTGCTTAGAGCTTTATTTAATTGTCTTTAGGAGAGCTAGCTTATATGATATAAAAACACCACTCTCCAATAACATATAGTCTCCTTAAATTATTATTGAGTTGTTTCTGGAATTTTTTCTATTGTTCAGATAAAATTTCAAAAATATAAGCATGGAAATCACTGTTTTTCATGAAGATTACTGTAGCAGTGTATTAGATATTGCTACAGTAATACTATATGACAAGCAACCTCAAAAATCTCAGCTTATATCAACAAATATTTATTTTTCTCACTCATGGACCTGTGAGTCATCTACAGTTTTGCTGATCTTGGCTGAGTTAAGCTGGGCTTGGCTCTAGGATGCAGGTTAAGTCTGGAACCACTTCACATATCTTCTTCTATGGCTAAATCAGAGCAAAAGAGAACAGGAGTATACCCCTATTGTACATAGCTCTGATACCGGTCTTATTGTAAAATTTGCATTTTTATTCTAGAAGGCAAGGATATGGATTAGGAGTAAGAATTACTGGGAACCTAAATTCAAAACTCTTGATCAAGTTCTTTAGGAATAAGGCTGGAGTTTCAAAAATCAAAAGAAATAATTGTCTATTCTAGGAAAAGCTGATTGTCTCTCTAATTATGTCAGTGTTATTTCACTGTCGGTTTTAGGACAGTTCTTCAATTATGCTTTAGATGAGCTTCTTCTCAGATGTCAGAACTCACTGGCTTTCCTTCTGACTAGTCCACCTCATCCTTGCTCTTCTTGCTGTCAAAACTTTAGGTCTCTTCATCAAATGGTGTTGAGAAAATGCTGGAGGCCGGCTCCAGCCGGGGCCCAGGGGTCCCTGAAGGATGGATGGTGTCGGGGCGAGTGAGAGAGCCCCAAGATTCTTTCGATCACCAGGCAGGCATCTCTGTCCTGTCAGTTTTGGTGTCTTTATTTATAGGTTAAATGATAACATGACATCAGAAAAAGGAATTTTTACAATGGATAACTTTTTGTGATAAGATGCTTTGGAAAGTGTACAAAAGCAGGTTTTACAGAAATATTCTTGCAGAACTATTCCAATTATAATGAGGTTAAGTAAATCTATAACTAAGAAATTAACAGGGTGTTCTTAGTAAAAGACAGGATACATATTTGTTCTAAGTTAATAATGCTAGGGTTAGGTCATAGGTTAAGTGTATAGATGCGCTAAGTCATTCCGTCTGGCTCACAAAAGGACAAATGTTTTTAAACTGGTTAATAAGTTGTTTGTGGAAACCTTTTTGACTTGATGCTGAATGTGTAAACACCATGGAGGCCCTAAATGTGTTGACCTTTGTTTTTGGGTTATGTTTTAGCTACTCTTATCTATCCTCATCCCAGCCACCCGTGTAAGGGAGGGTGTTTGTAGAAAGTAGGCCTTGGGGAAGGGACTGCCATACATCACCAGTTAGAAGAGGTGTAAGTATTAACTTAAGGTGTGCCCTTATCTGTTCCTTAACTCTAAATTAGGCTCTTTGTCTCAGGGCCAGGCTCAATTGTACCTCTTGTGTTCTTAACCCCCTTTATTACCTAAGTCTTGGATCTGCAAGGCCCATAGGAAGAGCCTTTTGACAATCATCCACAAAGCTTTCATCTAAAATCTCTTTTGAAAAGGCAGGAATATGCTTTTCCTTATGAGGTATCTGTGTTCGAAATATTGGTCTGATTTGGAATATTGTGAGACCTGGTCAATACCAGCAGGCTTATTTCCAGCATGAGCCAGTAGAAGCAGAAAGAGATACCAGTTTTTGTTTCTCATGGCAGGAGCTGTGCAAACACTGCCATTTCCTTGCTGTGACTGCCATCCAGAAAGGCCGGTGTGGCTCCCAGCAAGAAAACTTGGCAACGACATGCAGAAGAATGAAACCAGACCGCTTTGTTACAGTATACACAAAAATAAATTCAAAATGAATGAAAGACCTAAATGTAAGACAGGAAACCATCAGAATCCTAGAGGAGAACACAGGCAGCACCCTCTTTGACCTCGACTGCAGAAACTTCTTACTGGACATGTCTCCTGAGGCAAAGGAAACAAAAGCAAAAATGAACTATTGGGACCTCAACAAGATAAAAAACTTCTGCAGAGTGAAGGAAATAATCAACAAAACTAAAAGGCATCTGATGGAATGTGAGATGTTTGCAAATGACATGTTGGATAAAGTGTTAGTATCCAAAATCTATAAAGAACTTATCAAACTCAACACCCAAAAAACCCAGTGAAGAAATGGGAAGAAGACATCAATAGACACTTTTCCAATGAAGACATCCTTATGGTTAGCAGACATAGGAAAAGATGCTCAAGGTCACCTGAGTGGCTCAGTCGGTTAAGTGTTTGACTCTTGGCTTCAGCTCAGGTCATGATCTCACAGTTCATGGGTTCAAGCCGCACGTTGGGCACTATGCTGCCAGTGCAGAGCCTGCTTAGGATTCTCTCTCTCGTTCTCTCTCTGCTCCTCCTCTGCTTGCTTGTGCTCTCTCTCTCTCTCTCTCTCTCTCAAAGAAAAGTAACAACAAAAAAGATGCTCAACAGCACTCATCATCAGGGAAATGCAGATCAAAACCACAATGAGATACTACTTCACACCTGTCAAATGTCTAAAATTACAACTCAGGAAACAATAAATGTTGGCAAAGATGTGGAGCAAGGGGAACCCTCTTATAGTGTTGGTGAGAATATAAACTTGTGCAGTCACTCTGGAAAACAGTATGGAGTTTCCTTAAAAAATTAAAAATATAACTACCCTACATCCCAGCAAGTGTGTTACTATGTATTTATCCAAAGGATACAAATATGCTGATTTGAAGGAGCACATGCACCCCAATGTTTATAGCAGCACTATCAACAATAGCCAAATTATGGAAAGAGCACAAATGTATATTGACTGATGAATGGATAAAGAAAATGTGTGTGTGTGTGTGTGTGTGTGTGTGTATACACATGCACAATGAATATTACTCGGCAATCAAAAAAGAATGAAAATTTGCTATTTGCAACAACGTGGATGAAAATAGAGTGTATTATGCTCAGCAGAATAAGTCAGAGAAAGACAAATCAGTGATTTAACTCATATGTGGAATTTAAGAAACAAAACAGGAACATAGGGGTAGGGAAGGAAAATATGATAAAAACAGAGAAGGAGGCAAACCATAAGAGACTCTTACATAGAGAGAAAAACAGGGGGTTGCTGAAGGGGAAGTAGGTGGAGTAATGGGCTAAATGGGTGATGGTCATTAAGAAGGGCACTTTTAGGATGAGCACCGGGTGTTATATGTAAGTGATGAATCATTAAATTCTACTCCTGAACCCATATTACACTATTTGTTAACTAACTTGAATTTAAACTTATTAAAGAGTTTAGGTGGTTTCATGGAATAAAGATGTTTGTGAAACTGCCTGACAGCTTTTGATCTTTTAGAGATAAGGTAGCACCAATTTATGGACTCTCTTAATATAATGGATTTAGCATTGGAAGTTATGGCATCTTTCTGAAGGTTTCCATGAAATATTCGTTTCTGGTTTATAAGTTGTTTAATTTTGTCATCCATAAAAAAAGATAAGTATGCTATTTCATTTATGGGATAGAATATTTTTCCTATCATCATCATGAAGATTTTGTGCTTGTGGCTGGAGAAATGAGTTTACTTAAAACTGTCAATTTTATGATACTTCAAATAGCATATTTCTTGGAGTTTCCATTTTTAGATAGAGTAGAATGTGCCATTTAAACAGAATAGTCTATTTTATGGTGAAAAAACCTGATAGAGTGAAAAAGCAATAATTCAATACTACAGCAAGACATGCACTTAGAGAAGATGGAATAGGACAGTTTAGAGAACTCAAGCTATACCTGTAGTCAGTTCTTACTTCATATGCCTCAAACTCAGCTCCTAAACAATGTCAGTTCACTTTCTTTAGAACTGTGCAGCTTCAGGGTACTGAGACCTATCAGTCTTCGTAGGGGAAAACTAATTTGCAGTATTTCTTTAGGAGCCCCATAGAATATAAAGCTTGGGATATTTTCTTGAAAATTACAGTAAAGAAGCTGTGTGATGTGATCTTTTCTGCATTGATCGAAGTCTCTATGAGATCAAGGATATTAGCTAGCAGATTAGGCCCACCAGTTCAGATTTCTTTTTTTTAATAGGAATAGTGGGATTTGCAAAACTGTAACAGGTGATGACAAAGATTTCCTACCCATTTATTTACTCTGCCAGCACAGCTTCTCTGCATATCATTGTATTTGGGATGGTTCTCCATATTATTGAAGAGTCTCCATGCGATGCTGGAGAGTATAAAATGAATAACCCTAAAAGTCTGTGAACACTTCATTATGCCCTCTTTTTCTATTTTTCTTTTTTCTCTAGTCCTTTCTTCCTCTCTTCCCCACTTCTCTTCACAACTTTACTTTCCATCTCATTTATTTCTTGCCTATTTTAAAAATTTGTTTGGTTGTCACTGAACAACATTTGAAACAATTGGAAATGAAATAAAGTTCCAGGACCATTCAGAGAAGAAAAGGGAAAGAAAACCCATATTGTGGAAGGTCTTAACTAGGTTTTCTCATTTCCCCTCACAAACTTACAAGGCAGGTATTCTTACTGCTTTCATGTTTCCACTTAAATAAATTGAGGCCAATGCACCTTAAGTTTAAAGACTTATCTCTAGTATTTGTATGCAGGTCTGTTTTACATTAAATTTCTTTTTTCCCCTTCCTGCCACCATGATGAAAAGGAATTGGATGGAACTATTTCAGTCTTTCCTGTGATTTTTCCCTCCACCTTTTAAATCTACATTTCTCTTTTTCTATTTGACTTTGTTAACACCTAGGCTGAGTGGATAGAAAATTAAATTTTATAATTAGTAGAATGACAAGAAGCCCAGATTTAGGTATAAATTTAGTGAGCTATGGGATATTAGAATATTTTATTTCAGAAGGCAAAAAAGTAGACCATGGGGTAAATAAATCTATGACTAAGATAATTTTAGAGTTAATTGGAGCAGCTTACTGGTGAGTGACTTCCATGAGCAAAATACTCTATTGAAAATATAGAGATTTAAAGGTTGATTATTAATACAGAGTTTGTCTCTTCAGGGAGTCTTCAAACAGGCAAACACATAGGGATTTTCTAGTCTACAATACAAACTGAACTAAAATAGATGCTATGTTGAGATACAATTAATGGGTAGGGGAAATACAGAGGAGAAAGGAGATTCATTTGCATTAGAGTTAATTTGGGTCTACTTGTCTAGAAGATGGCATTTGAAATTTTTCTTGAAAGAAAAGATATTTGATGGTAGAAGAAGATGGATATTTGTCCGGAGACCAGCTCTGACCAGGGTCAGGGGTCCCTGAAGGATGGATGGTGTCGGTGAGTGAGGGATGAGATAGGCCCGAGAGTCTTTCTGGTCACCAGGCAGGCATCTCCGCCCTGACTGGGGCTCAACTTTATAAGTGTTTGGGGGACAGCACAGAAGTAGCATTTGCCTTAGACAATGATTTCTGATAACAAACTTCTTTGATATGTAAGAATTTCCCAGAACATAGATTTGTAGAAGACTTCTGCATAACCTTTATCAGTAGTGAGATAGGTGATTTAGATGCTTATCCTATGGGGAAGAAGGTGTCTTTAGCATATCAGACAATGCTTTTAGCATAAAAGGGTGCGGTTACTTCTCTGTGAGCAGGGGTCAAACAGGTCTTTCAGGAGACACCTCTGCTCCCATAATCACAAAAGAAGAAGTTCCTCCATAGGTTCCTTCACAGGGAGCAAATAGCATATTCAAGGCCAGAGTAAGTCACTCCAAATACTTGATAACAAATGCCTTGGGGGGGACGGCCAGTGCTCCAAGCAGAAACAATTGGGTGGGGGTGGATATCTGCCCTTAACTCTAAACTAGGCTCTTTGTCTCAGGGCCAGACTCAAGGCTCCTTTATTGTGTAAGTCTTGGATCTGCATGGCCCTTAGGAAGAGCCTTGTAACAATCATCCACAATGTTTTCATCTGAAATCTCTTTGGTAAAGGCAGGGACATGCCTTTCCTTATGAGCAATCTGTGTGGGGAATATTGGTCTAATCTGTAATATTGTGAGGCCTGGTTAGTACCAGCAGCCTCATTTCCATCATGAGCCAGTAGTAGCAAAAGGAGATACCAGTTTTCGTTTCTCATGGCAGGAGCTGTGCAATCGCTACCATTTCCTTGCTGTGACTGTCATCCAGTGAGGCCAGTGTGGCTCCCAGCAGATATTGGTATCCCCATTGAGAATATAGGATGAAGTAGAAAATATTAGAAGTTGTTTTGTTCTGGTTGGAGCATGGTAGGATTCTTGAAGACATAATAGAAGATAATAACTTGGAAAATGAATTGAGGTCAGATTCTGAAGAGCCATATTAAGAATTTGGACTTTAATCAAGAGACAATTAAGATTTTTTTTTTTTAAGTTAGAAAATAACATGACTTCACCTGTACCAAAATAATTCTGACTCTGCATATAGGATGTACTAGGGAGAGTCTGTGGGCAGAGAGAAGTGTTTGAAGGCTATTGCAGTAATGTGGATGAGAGATGATATATTAGTTATCTATTACTATATAACAGATTACCCCTGAACTTATGGTTTGGGACAGCAAACATGTATTATCTCAAAGTTTCTGTGGGTCAAAATCCCAGTATGGCTTAACTGAGTGCCTCTAGCTCCTGGTCTTTAATGAGGCTTAAATCACATTGTTGGCCATTGTTGTGGTCAGCTTGACTTGGGGGCAGTCTACTTCCATACTTATTCACATGAGTGTTTTCAGGCCTAGGTCATTGATGGTTGTTGTCTGAAAACATCTATTCCCTGGTCCATGAGTTTCCATAGGGAAAATCTGTGTGAGGAATTAAGTTTCTGTTGCTGCAGCCATCCAGTCTGTAGTACTTTGTTAGCAAACTAATACAAAGATGAAGATCTAAACTTTTTAGTTGGGGTAGGGAGAATGGAAAGGAAGGAAGTGTAAGAAGCATTGTGCTTTGTTTAAGAATTGCAATGTTAGTTTTTAGGGAAAAAATGGTAACTACCGGGTAACAAAAGGAGATTTCTAAATTACTGTTTGTTTTTTTTTAAATTACTGTTTTTTTCTGGCTTGCTTGCTTACTTATTTACTTAGTGTGTGTGTGTGTGTGTGTGTGTGTGTGTGTGTGTTTTGTTTGTTAGATGAGGGTATAGAACTCATAGAGCATACACAATGTAACTTGATTCTAGCATACATTCATCAATACAATCTGTCATAGGTCAAATTCTTCAGAAGCAGATGCTAAAACAAAGATTGTTATGCAAGGGGTTAACACATACAAAAGAAAGATGACGCAAAACTTGACAAAGGGAGAAGTCAGACTGTAATGCAAACACTTGTCAGGAGCTCTGGAAAAAAATATTACCTGTTTCAGTTACATTGGGGATACATGGGAGTTACATTTAAGATACATTGGACTGAAGTGCCTGTATCTTAATAATCCCGTCACTTCCTGACCCATCAATTTCATGTAGGCTGTTTTGGAAGGCTATGGTCCAAGGTAGGGTGGTTCTGTAGCTGAGACAAAAGCTAGAGATGTCTGCAATTTGCTGATTGTTCTCTCTGAAATTAGGCATAAAGTTTTATCTTGAAGAGGATCAGGTGACACACCTCCAGGTTTACTTAAACTTTCCTGTTACGGGGCTAAATATGTTATAAGATAGCATGATCATCTGAACTAAAAACTAGACTGTAAAAATACATAAAATGTAAAAATGAAAAAAAGTCAATTCAAATAATGCTTAACATTTTTAAAAAGCTGAATATGTGCCACCACAGTGCTATTATCTATAACATAATTTTTTTTACATTTATTCTTCAATAAACCTTTATGAGGATATCTTATTATTATTCCCATTACACAGATGAAAGACCTTAAGGTTTGGACATGTTAAGTTACTCCTGCAAAGTCATGCCATAGGTGGCAGACCCAGTGATAAAATCTAGGTTTCTTCACCCTAGAACCCAATTTAAAAATTAAAAAAAAAAAAATTATTTCTGAGAGAGTCTGAGCAGGGGAGGGTCAGAAAAAGAGGGAGACAGAGAATCTGAAGGAGGCTCCAGGCTCTGAGCTAGCTGTCAGCACAGAGCTTGAAGTGGGGCTTGAACCCACGAACCGTGAGATCATGACCTGAGCCGAACTCGGAAACTTAACCGACTGAGCCACCCAAGTGGCCTATTTTTAAATGATTATTTATTTTTGAGAGAGAGACAGAGTTAAAATTATTAAGATGGGCACCTGGGTAGCTCAAGTGCCCATCTTAATAATTTTAACTATTAATCTATTTTCCATGCTGATTGATAGATGGTGTCAAACTTAAAGTGTTTCTTAAATGATGCACTACAGGGGTGCCTGGGTGGCTCAATCAGTTAAGCATCTGACTTCAACTCAGGTCATGATCTTGTGATCTGAGAGTTTGAGTTTTGCGTTGGGTGCTGACAGCTCAGAGCCTAGAGCCTGCTTCAAATTCTGTGTCTCCCTCTCTCTCTCTGCTTCTCCCACACTCACACTCTGTCTCTCTCTCTCTGCTTCTCCCACACTCACACTCTGTCTCTCTCTCTCTCAAAAATAAATATAAACATTTTTTAAAAATTAAAAAAATGATGCACTACAGGAGTTTGTTCATTTATCGGTACTATTTATTGGATAACACTTTTTTTTTACATTTAATAACCCTTGTTTTTAATGGAAAAGCATAAAAATAAAAGTTGCCAGTATCCTTATTACATTTGCCATTCCTCCAAACAACTTGTATATTTTTTTTCTTTCTTTCTTTTTTCTTTTTTTTTTTAACTTATATCCAAGTTAGCATATAGTGCACCAATGATTTCAGGTGTAGATTCTTTAATGTCCCTTACCCATCTAGCCCATCCTCCTTCCCACAAACCCTCCAGTAACCCTGTTTGTTCTCCATATTTAAGAGTCTCTTATGTTTTGTCCCCCTCCCTGTTTTATATTATTTTTGTTTCCCTTCCCTTAAGTTCATCTGTTTTGTATTTTAAAGTCCTCATATGAGTGAAGTCATGATATTTGTCTTTCTCTGACTAATTTTGCTTACCATAATACCCTCTAGTTCTATCCATGTAGTTGTACATGACAAAATTTCATTCTTTTTGATTGGCCAGTAATATATACTGTTGTGTGTGCGTGTATATATATTTGTATGTATATAAATATATATATATGTGTATATATATATGTGTGTGTGTATATATATATATATTTATATATACATATCACATCTTCTTTATCCATTCATCCACCGATGGACATTCGGGCTCATTCCATACTTTGGCTATGGTTGATAGTGCTGCTTTAAACGTGTATGTTTTGGGGTGCATGTGCCCCTTTGAAACAGCACATCTGTGTCCCTTGGATATATACCTAGTAGTGCAATTGCTGGGTCATAGTTTAGATCTATATTTAATTTTTTGTGGAATTTCCATACTGTTTTCCAGATTGACTACAATAGTTTGCATTCCTACCAGCAGTGCAAAAGAGATCCTCTTTCTCTGCATCTTCACCAACATCTGTTGTTGCCTGAGTTGTTAATGTTAGCCATTCTGGCAGGGGTGAGGTGGTATTTCATTGTGTTTTTGATTTGTATTTCCTTGATGATGAGTGATGTTGAGCATCTTTTCATGTGTCCATTGGCCATCTGGACTTCTTCTTTGAAGAAGTGTGTATTCATGTCTTTTCTTTTTCAAAATCTATAAGTTTCTTTATAGATTTTGAATACTAACCCTTTATATAATATGTCATTTGCAAATATCTTCTCCCATTCTGTCAATTGTCTTTTAGTTTTGCTGACTGTTTCCTTTGCTGTGCAGCGTTATTTTGCTGAGGTCCCAATCATTCATTTTGCTTTGGTTTCCCTTGGCTCTGGAGACATTTTGAGTAAGAAATTGCTGTGGCCAAGGTCAAAGAGTTTTTTGCCTCCTTTCTCCTTGAGGATTTTGATGGCTTCCTGTGTTATGTTTAGGTCTTTCATCCATTTTGATTTTATTTTTGTGTATGGTATAAAAAAAGTGGTCCAGGTTCATTTTTCTGCATGTCGCTGTCCAGTTTTTCCAGCCCCACTTGCTGAAGAGACTGTGTATTCCATTGGATATTCCTTCCTGGTTTGTCAAAGATTAGTTGGCCATATGTTTGTGGGTCCATTTGTGGGTTCTCTACTCTGTTCCATTGATCTGAGTGTCTGTTTTTGTGACAATACCATACTGTCTTGATGATCATAGCTTTGTAATACTGATTACAGCTTTATAATACTGCTTGAAGTCTGAGATTGTTATGCCTCCTGGTTTGGTTTTCTTTGTCAATAGCTTTGGCTATTCAGTGTCTTTTCTGGTTCCATACAACTTTTAGGATTGTTGGTTCTAGCTCTGTCAAGAATGCTGGTGTTACTTTGATAGGGATTGCATTGAATATGTAGATTGCTTTGGGTAGTAATGGCATTTTAACAGTATTTGCTCTTCCTATCCAGGAAGATGGAATATTTTTCCTTTTTTTGTGTGTCTTCTTCAATTTCTTTCATAAGCTTTCTATAGTTTTCAGTGTATAGATTTTTCACCTCTTTAGTTAGATTTATTCCTAGGTATTTTATGGGTTTTGGTACAACTGTAAATGAGATCAATTCCTTGAATTTTCTTTCTGTTGCTTCATTGTTGATATGTAGGAATGCAACCTATTTCTGTGCATTGATTTTATATCCATATCCTGAAACCATACCGAATTCATTAATCAGTTCTAGCAGTTTTTTTGGTGGAGTATTTTGAGTTTTCCATATTATCACGTTATCTGTGAAGACTGAAAGTTTGACCTCCTCCTGGCCAATTTGGATGCCTTTTGTTTCTTTGTGTTCTCTGATTACTGAGGCTAAGACTTCCAATACAATGTTGAATAACAGTGGTGAGAGTGGACATCCCTGTTTTGTTCCTAAATTTAGGGGGAAAGCTCTCCGTTTTTTCCCATTGAAGATGATATTAGCAATGGGTCTTTCATAGATGGCTTTTATGATCTTGAGATATGATCCTTCTATCCCTACTTTCTTGAGGGCTTTGATCAAGAAAAGACGCTGAATTTTGTCAGATGATTTCTCTGCATCTATTGAGAGGATCATGTGGTTCTTGTCCTTTCTTTTATTGATGAGATGAATCACATTGATTGTTTTGCAGATATTGAACCAGCCCTACATCCCAGGTATAAATTCCACTTCTTTGTGGTGAATAATTTAGTAAATGTATTGTTTACATTTGGATCTGGTTGGCTAATATCTTGTTGAGGACTTAAGCATCCATGTTCATCAGGGAAATTGGTCTATAATTCTCCTTTTTAGTTGGGTCTTTGTCTGGTTTTAGAATCAAGGTAATGCTGGCCTCATAGAAAGAATTTTGAAGTTTTCCTACCTTTTTTTGTTTTTTTTTTGTTTTTTTTTTTGGAATGGCTTCAAGAGAATAGGTGTTAACTCTTCTTTAAATGTTTGGTAGACTCCCCCTGGACTCTTGTTTTTTGGGAGATTTTTGATTACTAATTCTCTTTCTTTACTGGTTATGGATGTGTCCAAATTTCTTGTTTCTTCCTGTTTCTTCCTGTTTCAGTAGTTTCAAAACTACTGTTTTGGTAGTTTATATATTTCTAGGAATTTGTCCATTTCTTCCAGATTGCCCATTTTATTGGCATATAATTGCTTGTAATATTCTCTTGTTGTTTGTATTTCTGCTGTGTGGATTGTGATCTCTCCTCTTTTATTCTTGATTTTATTTATTTGGGTCCTTTCCTTTTTCTTTTTGATCAAACTGTCTAGGGGTTTATCAATTTTGTTAATTCTTTCAAAGAACCAGCTTCTGCTTTCATTGATCTGTTCTATTTTGTTTTTTGGTTTCTATAGCATTGATTTTTTTCTCTACTTTATTATTTCCTGTCTTCTGCTGTTTTGGGTTTCATTTGCTGTTCTTTTTCCAGCTCTTTAAGATGTAAGTGTGGGTTGTATATCTGAGACCTTTCTTCCTTCTTTATGAAGGCCTGGATTGCTACATACCTCCCTCTTATGACTGCCTTTGCTGTGTTCGAGAGGTTTTGGGCTCTAGTGTTATCATTTTCATTGGCTTCCATGTATTCTTTAATTTTCTCTTTAACTTCTTGGTTAGGCTATTCATTCCTTAGTAGGATGTTCTATATTAAGAACAAATCTAAAATTTGTATCTTCCAATTTTTTTCTTGTGATTGATTTTCAGTTTCATAGCATTGTGGTCTGAAATATGCACAGTATGATCTCAATCTTTTTGTACTCCTTAAGGGCTGATTTGTGTCCCAGTATATGATCTACTCTAAAGAACATTTCATGTGCACTAGAGAAGAATGTGTATTCTACTGCCTTAGGATCAAATGTTCTGAATATATCTGTTAAGCCCATCTGGTCCAGTGTGTCATTCAGTGCCATTGTTTCCTTGTTTCTGTTTAAATGATCTATCCATTGCTGTAACAGGGGTGTTGAAGTCCCCTAATATTATGGTAGTATTATCAATGAGTTTCTTTATGTTTGTGATTAATTGATTTATATAATTGGGTGCTCTCACATTTGGATGATAAATGTTTACAATTGTCTTCTTGGTGGATAGACCCCTTAATTATGATATAATGCCCTTCTTTCAGCTCTTGTTACAGTCTTCATTTTCAAGTCTAGATTGTCTGATATAAATAGGGCTACTCTGGCTTCCTTTTATTGACCATTACCATGATAGATGGTTCTCCATCCCCTTACTTTCAATCCGAAGGTGTCTTTTGGTCTAAAGTGGGTCTCTTGTAAATGGCATATAGATGGATCTTGTTTTCTTTCTGTTCTGTTACCCTGTGTCTTTTGATTGGGGCATTTATTCCATTGATGTTTAGAGTGAGTACTGAAAGCTATGAATTTATTGCCATTATGTTGCCTGTAGAGTTGGGGTTTCTGGTGGTGTTCTCTGGTCCTTCTAGTCTTTGTTGCTTTTGGTCTTTTTTTTTTTTTTTTTTCTGTCTTATCTCCCCTCAGAGAGTCCCCCTTAAAATTTCTTGCAGGGCTGGTTTAGTGGTCATGAACAGCCTTAATTTTTGTATGGGGAACTTTTAATCTCTCCTATTTTGAATGACAGCCTTGCTGGATAAAGAATTCTTGGTTACATATTTTTTAAGTTCAGCACATCGAATATATCCTGCCATTCCTTTATGGCCTGCCAAGTTTCTGTGGATAGATCTGCTGCAGACCTGATCTGCATTCCCTGGTTGGTGAAGGACTTTTTTTCCCTTGCTGCTTTCATGATTTTTTCCTTGCCTGAGTATTTTGGGAATTTGACCATGATATGCCTCGTTGATGATCAGTTTTTGTTGAATCTCATGGGAGTCCTCTGTGCTTCCTGGGTTTTGATGTCTGTGTCTTTCCTCAGGTTAGGAAAGTTTTTTCCTATGATTTGCTCACATAATCCTTCTACTCCTTTTTCTCTCTTTTCATCTTCTGGGACCCCTGTGATTCTGCTGTTGTTCTTTTTTGATGAGTCACTGATTTCTCTAATTCTTAAATCATACTCTATTGCCTTAGTCTCCTTCCTTTTTGTTTTTTGGAGTTTTTTTTTTGGCTTCATTATTCTCCGTAGGTTTGGCCTCTGTATTGCTGATTTGCTTCTCTGCCTCACCCATCCTTGCCGCCGTGGCATCCATTCGAGATTACAGCTCAGTTATAACATTTTTAAATTTCATCCTGACTAGCTTTAACTTCTTTTATTTCCACAGAAAGAAACTCTAATATATTTTCAACCCCGGCTAGTATTCTTATTGTCATGATTCTGAATTCTGATTCTCACGTCTTGCTTGTATTTGTGTTGATTAAGTCCCTGGCTGTCATTTCTTTCTGCTCTTTCTTTTGGGTTGAATTCCTTTGTTTTGTCATTTTGAGGTAAGAAAAGAAATGAATAAGGTAACAAAAAATAAAATTATAAAATTAAAAACAACACAAAAATCAAATAAATGATGCTAGATCCTAAGTGTGTTTTAGTCTGGGTGTTGAAAGGAGCTTGATATATTAGGGAAAAAGGTAAAAAGAAGAAGAAAAAGAAAACAAAGGAGGAAGAAAAGGAAAACATTCACAAATTTGAAAAAAAAATAAAATGAAATAAAATGAAATGATGAAAGTAAAATAGAATTTGAAAAATTTATGAAAAAATATAGTAGAGACAAATTAAAGAAAAATATTTTAATAAAAATTGAAATAATAATTTTTTGTCTTTCTGTATTAAAAAAAGAAACAAAAAAGAGAAAATTGAATAGATGGACCAGTGAACAGACTGAAATACGATTGAAATTTTATCGTTTTCCCCTAGAAGTCAAAGTATGAAGCACTTTATAATACACAAACTCAGCAGGTGGTAGAGAGCTGTAGTGTTCCGGAAGAGTGAGGTTGGCCCAGTTGGGTGGGGCTTAGTATAGTGGTTCGATTCTCCACTGGATGGCGCTACTTAGCTTACTGGGGGTGGGGGTTGTTGTGGCACTTATAAGTGTGTAAGCACATTCATGGAAGGGTTGAAAATGGTGTCACCCAGCTACTCAGTCTCTAGTATCGGTACTCTGTTCTCCCTGGTCAGCAATCACGCACTCGTCCTTTGTCTCTAGCTTCCAACCACTGCCTGATTTTACACTGTAAGTGACCAAGCTGTCAGGTTGCCAGGCAGCACCTCCCTCCTGAATTTTATCTCAGAAGTGAATCCTCACTTCTGATAGACTGTGGCTTTGACTTACTCAGATCCTCTGGGGGAGGGTCTCACAGAGCAATGGCTGGGTGCTATATGCACCCAGGAACTTTGATGGGACTATGCTGCTGCCAATGCCCAGAAACTGAGGCTGGATGCGAGCTTGCCCCAGAAAAGGTTCACACAATCATGCAGCAGCAGCATTTCAAGGATTATAGAAAATCACAAGATACAAACACCAGGCTTCACCCTTAAAGTCCTTGTTCCAGCACCAGCTAATGTGGTTGTTCTCTGGGGTCTTCTGAGACCTTTGGCTGTGGGGGGCCACACAGCCTCTACCAAATGTCCTCCCAGCAGGGGGGACCAACTCTCCTCATGTGGCCTGAGGACCTCTGGACGTTGCTCTCTGCTCCTAGGGATTCACCCTTCCCACCAGAGTAACACCAGGTATCAAGCTGCGGAGTTTCAGACTCTGCACTCCCTGTTTATAGAGTCTTAATGGAATTTAAACCCTCTCCTTTCTCCCTTTTTTGTTTAGTCCCTGCAGTGGTTTACACTTTTTCACGTTATCTACAGCTGCTTTTGGAGGGGATGCTTTTACCATAGTTTCCTCATCTCCCCCGACCCCATGTCTCTCCTCTCTCTTTAAGCAAAAACAGCTCCCTGCTCTCCACGGCTTCTCTCTCCCCTACTTCACCTCTCCGTGCCACTTACCTACTGAGTTCTGTGGTTCAGGTTGTGCAGATTGTTGTGTTAATCTTCCAGTCAGCAATCCTGCACAATCTAGGTGTGCAGAATGATTTAGTGTTGATCTGGTTGTATTTCATGGACATGAGATGCAAAAACCTTCCATGCTGGATAACATTTTTGATGACTGGGTGGAGGCATAGTAGCAGACAAGCTTATCATATCTGTAGATAACAAAAACCTGGGAAGGATAAAAAAACTACTTTGGACACAAGGATCAAGGGGATTCCTAAATGGTGATTTTGATCAGAATTATCAAGCTGAAATTTAGAAAAGGATACACATTAAATTTCATACTTAGGTTCAAGATATTCTAGTACAAATTCTGAATGAAGAAAAACCAATTTAAGAGCATTGATATGAGAAAAAAGCCTTAGTGGATTTAACTGACTCTAAGACAAAAAAAGAAAAGGACTAAGCTTGAATATCAACTAAACCTGAGTTTGGATCCTGGTTTCATTACTTAAACTTGGCTAGGTACTTTGACTTTTGAGACTGGGTTTGTTTATTCATCTAAAATGGGAATAATAATAATAACTGCCTTGATTACTTGAGAGATTTTTCAAGAATATTTCATGGAAAAAACACAAGGTGTGCCTCAGTGGCTCAGTTGGTTAAGCCTATGACTCTTGATTTTGGCTCGGGTCATGATCTCATGAGTTCTTTGGTTCAAGCCCTGCTTCAGACTCCACACTGACAGTAAGGAGCCTGCTTGGGATTCTCTCCCTCCCTCCCATTCCCCCCCCCCCCCCAATAAATAAGTAAACTTTAAGAAAAAAGAAAAACACAAGTAAAAAGAGCTTTATAAGCTGTTACAGAGCTTATAAAAGGCAAAGATTTGTCATTATTTTTATCATCTCCTGTTAGACACATACTAGGTAGGCAATGTTAAGAGCAGAGCTGTTCTAGAATATACATAATTTTTACTGAGCTACATTCTTATCAGTCCCTTTCCTGTGTGATTTGGGCTCTAGTTATGGTTGAGGGTATGGTTTCAAATAGGTAGACTTGGAAAAAATTACCATAGTTATAATGGCTGTAGTTAGATAACTTTTTGTGGAAATCTAATAATAGGGAGAGAGCTACAGATTCCAGGAAGTGGTGGTGGGGAAGTTATTACAAAATATTATATTTTGAAAGTCTGTGGATAATGCTTTAGGTTACTTTCTCCCAAAGGCTTTCTGAGTATGAAATTTTGTTATAACTAATTTTTCTTTGCCCTTTTCAGACCCCCTGCAATTTTTAGATATGTTTTTGGTATCTTATTTCAACAAAAAAAAATATCTAAATAGAGAATGAATAAAGAGAAAAATAGTACTGAGTACCAATTTATAGAAATTATTGTGCTAGGTCATCCATAAATATTTTGTCTCACCATTGTCCTAACTTTGTAGCTATGGAAACTGAGGCTTTGGTTAAATAAATATTTTATAAATAAATTATTCAATTGGTAACTAGTGAAGTTGGAATGGAATCCAGATTTGACTACAAAACTACACTGAACATCTTTCTACCCCTATCATGGAGACTAAAACACTGAACAAAGTATGCCTTTATTACCCATAGAGACTCAAACACTGAACACTGATCAAAGTATGTATTTATTACCCTCTGTCTTGGTGTCACCTCTGCAGCTCTATGAGGGGAAAAAAAGACAGTTACTCATAGAAGGATTATCAAAGGTAGTGATAACAGTTCTTGTTTTGAGCAGTGATCCCTTATATGGAACGAGGTAAGGTTTTAATGGCATGTGAACCTTCCTACTTTTATCCTTCTTATAGTTGTGACCTCCATGAGATTCTAGAGACAAGTCAGGCTTAAAACATTCTTAAAAACATTTTATGGGGGCTATGAATCATTCAAATATGTGGTATAATATCTCAAGCTCAGCCTCAAGGAGTCAACTATGATAACATTGACATAAGTTATAATTCCTCTGGGACCTTCCAAATTGCAACAATATTCATTATATCCTCTCAGTTCAATGTCTTACTAATACCATCATGATCCATATTCCAGAACAAAATACTGGGATCAGCCTGGGGGCAGAGTTTAGAAGCAAAGATGGAGGGACTTGCCTGCATATTCATCTTGTATTCATAGCTCAGAGGCACAGGGTCTTTTTGGGTAACATGGTAGTCATTTAGGTCATGTACCAATCAGCAATTCAAACATCATCACATGGTTCTAGACACTACCAGCACCCACTGTCTCAGTCAGACTAGGCTACTGACCCTACGTGTAAGATGATAACTATAATTGTTAGCACTGTGTTGTATAATTGAAACTTACAAGAACAGAAATTAAATGTTCTCACCCTCCAAACAAACAACAACAGAAAGAAAAAAAGAGAGAAGGTAGGAAAAAAAGAGAGAGTCAAATATGAGGACATAGATGTGTTAATTAATTTAGTATGGGGAGTTCCTTCACAAAGTATATGTTTATCAAATCACTTTGTACACTTTGAAAAACTTACTATTTTATTTGTTAATTACACCTCAATAAAACTGAAAACAATCAGAACCCGATCAACTGGAACATTTGAATAAACAGAATATTTTATATTTCTTTAGGTAACCCATTCAACATTTAGACTGTTAGAAATGACATCAAGTGCTCTAATAAAGTGTATCTCTTTAGAAGCTTTCTTTAGTGGACATATTTTGCCTTTTTTCCTCTGGTGTCATAAATCCTGGTCAGTCTTTGGTGCCCACTTGTCTGTTGATACTACTCATTTCAGTGTCACCAATGACCTCCATGTCACTAACTACAATGGCCAATTGTGTTAATTAGCTCGGGCTGTCACAACGAAGTCTACAGACTAGAGGCTTAAATAACAAATTTATTTTCTCACAGTTCTCCAAACTAGAAGTGTGAGTTCAAATTATTGGCAGAGTTGGTTTCTCCTGAGGACTCTCTCCTTGTCTTGTTGATGGCCATATTCTTCTGACTTCACATGGCCTTCCCTTCATGCATGCCTTTGTCCACATGTCCTCTTCTAATACGGACTCCAATCATATTGGGTTAGGGCCCACACTAATGAGTTCACTTTAACATAATTACCTCTTAAAAGACTCTACCTTCAAATTTAGTTACATTTTGAGGTACTGTGTGGGGGACACAATTCAGTCCCTAACATCAACTTTTTCAAATATTATCTTATTTGATTTTTTAAACTTATTTGAATTTTCTATCCCTATCTATCTATCTATCTATCTATCTATCTATCTATCTATCTATCTATCTCTATCATCTATCTATCTATCTATCTATCTATCTATCTATCTATCATCTATCTAAGGTATCATAGTCTCCTAGCCTTTCTTGTATCATGTTTGTGTTTCCTTTTTGTTCTTCTAACCTGAATCCTCCATCCTTGGAATTTCCAAACCCTTGAGTATCCCAAGACACCTAATGACTTCAGTGTACACTCACATCTTAGATGATCTCATCCTCTCCCAGAGATTAAAAACTATCTCTATATGTGGTTGCTTCTCCAATGTATTACTCCAAACTGAGGCTTTTCCCTGACACCCATACATCCAAGTCATATATCTAACTGCCTACTTACTTACTCAGAATTAAATTCCTGATCTAGCTCCTAATTCAAATCTGTTCCTTATGCCTCTTCCCCACCCAGTTGCTTATGCAAAATTTTGGAGTTATCCTCAACTTAGTTCTTTCTTTCATGTCTCACATCAGTTCTAAACAATAAACTCTGTATGCTTCAGTTTTAAAGCATATCCACAATGAATCTGCTTCTTAATACCTCTGCTGTTACTCCTTATGCAAGCATCTTTCAGCTGGAAAATAGCTGTAGCCTTCTACTTTATCACCTTGCTCCCACTATATACCTCCCTTATAGTCAATTCTCCACATAGAAACCATAATGATTCTTTTCAAACCTCTTGGATACTGTTACTTTCCTTTTTAAACTTTCCAGTGGCTTCCTGTCCTACAGAATAAAAACTAGTCTTTACCATGGTGTACAGTTCCTCAATTATTTCCCCCCTAACTTTTTCTAATGTAGCTGTGCTGTTCAAGCTGTTTCTTAACCTCTGAACCTCTGAGCAGTTTCTGGAATATGCCAAGAATACTACCATGTCAGGGTCTTTGCTTTTGCTCTGTTCCCTGTCTGAAAAATATTTACCCTAGTTATCAACATGGTTCCCTTCTAACTTTATTTGTGTCTTTGTTCAGAAATCATCTTAATAGACATGCCCTCCATGACCTCATGTTTAAACTAAAGATCTTCATCACTCTTTTTCTTTATACTCTGCTCTGTTTTTGCTTATAGCTCTTATCACTTTATTTGCATTTGTGTTTATTTGTTTACTGCCTATCACCCACTCCTAGAATGTCAGCTCTAGGGGTCAGGATATTCATTCGTTCATATTCATCTGTTCAGCAAGATAATATATATTAGACAATCTGGAGACCATTATTGAGCACTGCTTCTATAAATACATCCTGTTCCAGGCCTTGTGGATTCATTGGTGAATCAAAGACTGAGACCGTGGTGGCCCTTTATGTATACTCTTTGAAGATCATCGTCTGCTTGTACTTATAACCCAAAGCAATTCTTACATAGGTCCATAAGGGACAGGAAAAAGGATATTAACTCCAGGTCATTTATAATAGCTGAGAGTTTGAGGAAATCCAGGGACCTACAACATGGAGAATGGATAGATAAAATATACTGGATGAATGTTGTGAAGAACTATGCCACAGTTAGAAATAGTAGATTAGTATACAGAGCAATATAAATCGTTCTCAATGGCATAGTGCTGAGTAAAAAGAGCAAGCTATTTAACAAAATACTTTTATATGAATTTGAAATATATGTGCACAAAACATCAATATATTTTTTGCAAAAGAATATAAAAAGAAAAAGATATATATTAAATTCATTAGAATGCTGCCAGAGGGGGGAGGGAACAAAACTGGAGAATGGAAAAAAAGACAGTGAAATGAATCAGTGATTGGACAAGTGAGCAAGTGAAGGGACCAATGATGCTAATATATCATTATTAACTTAAATGACACCCAAAGTCCTCTCATTTCCAGGGTAAGTAGGGGTCTTTGAGCAGTTCCTCATGTGTCACAGTTTTCAGATCTATAGCATTCTGGGTCATTTCTTCTGAATCATTTCATTCTCTCTCCAGTTTATCTAATATCCAGATAGTTGTTCAGATTTCCTACAGCCATGTGTGGCATGGTAATTACTAAGATTCAAAATTATGTCCTTGGGAACCTAAGAGATTATAAATTGAAAGTAAGGATTTCACTCTATTCCATGTTCTCACTCTTTTCCATGTTCTATACTTACTAAGACAGGGGAATGGATACTAAAATATTAATCAAAAATTCAATTAGCTAGATGCTATGAGCTTTCCATCAGAGTGATATTTTATGGCATGTGACTTAAATAAAGTCACAGAGTATACTTAACAATCATGAGCAGCAGAAAAATAAGTCATACAGTGACCTGGACTATTAAATATTGATTTCTTAGAAGGCAGGGTGGCAAAGTGGTTAAGAGCAGGGATTGTGATTCAGCCTGCTAGTGTCTGAATTCTCTTTCTTCTACTTGCTGACCATGTGACTGGTATGTTTAGATAACCTCACAAAGCTTCTGTCCCTTTATTTTTAAGAGATAACATCCTAAACAGGGTTGCTATAAGGATTAAGTGAAATACTTCATGTAAAACACTTAGAACAGTGTTTAGTATCCAATGCATTCTCAGAAAATGTCAGCTTTTTCTATCTCAGCAAAGTAGCACATTACTTTATGTAAGGCATATTCAGATTCTACTACCATGCTAACTGCTGTATTTGATGCTGAGAGAAAAGACCAAGAGCCAGATTTTTTCTTTGATACTCTAATACTCTAGTGGATGTAAATACATGCACAAACTTCTGCTGTACAATTTAAGAATTCAATATGTTAAAACTGCTGGGCATAATGGATTAATTCTGTGTCAAAGAGTCACAGAAACTTTTTAGAGGTGGTGACACTTGGAGATAAGGCATTCAACCTTCTATTCAGCAATCATTTGTTAAAAGTCTACTCTGTGACAGAGCTTGTAGCAAAAGACAAGGAATCTAAAATTAACAAACATAGTTTCTTTACAACAGTTCAATTCAGTGAGAGAGGTAGACACATAGAAGTAGACACATATCTTATGTAGTGATGTAAATCATAATATTCTATGGTAAATATTTTGAATAAAGTATGAGTAAAATACTATAGGAGGTCATGTCATGTCATGTCACAGCAGGTGTCTCCAAAGATGAGGTAATAGGCTATCTGCTTATGGAACAATGAACAGGGGTCTGGCAAATAGAGAAAAGTGAGGAGAGACTTCCAGGCTGAAGAAACAATGCCTTAAAAAGAACTATTGAGAAGAGATTTGTACAGGGGCAGATCTACAAATCATATGAGGCTTAAGTTTCAGGACCTCTTGTTTGAGTGTGCCTCTTCTATTTCTCCATGTGTTTTTCTCTGAGAAGGTAGGAATCAACAGAATAATGGGGTATTGAAGGCACAGAAGCCTGCCGCTCTTGGTGGTCCTGGGACTGTGGGTGGGGCTGGAAGTTTGCCAGCACCACTTCTCCTTCTGCCTAGTCTCCAGGAGCAGCCTGCCCCCAGTATGCCTCACTGATTGTCTCAACCCTATTTTAGACCCCAGGAAGAAAGATCTGAATAAGATCTGCACCCTGTTTAGGATCATTGTGATCCAAATTATGGCAACCTGGTCCCCCTTATTTCCGGGATCATCATGATAGGACATTATGGGAGTTCTAAGTCATATGAGAACTGAGATTGCATAGAAAGGGCACATGAGTATGCGAGAAAAGTGCTTAGAACAGAAGACTGATGAGGTTATGACAGAAGTGAAGTATCTCAAATAAAAATTTTACTAAATACCTTCATAGAAAGCAACCAGCAAAGTCACAGTGAAGAAGTTAAGTTCATACCAAGCATTTGGCTTTGGATGTATGATGTTTATTCATAACACATAAACTAGATGGGAGGAAAAGAAAGAACACAGACTTAAGAGTATTTCAGAGTTGTATTCAAATCCTGGCCCTGTCAGTTACGTGTTGTAGGACTTTGCACAAAGTAGGCATTCAATAATGCTAATTATCCCATCTCTCATTCTGTCATCCTTCTCTTGCTCTCCCTTCTCTCCACACTTTCTCTATTTTGGGTTCAATCATTTGAAATAAACCCTCTGGCTTTAAAAATTCCCACTCAGAATACAAGGATTTGTATATTGTATGAATAAGGAATGATATCTTAGGGGATATACTCATAATTTAAAAACAGCTATTCTGATACCCAAATAAACAGCACTCATTTGAAAACTTCAACTGAACAGATTCATTTTTTTAAATAATTTTTTGAAGTTTATTTATTTTTGAGAGAGACAGAGACAAAGCATGAGTGGGAGAGGAACAGAGAGAGAGGGAGACAGAATCTGAAGCAGGCTCCAGGCTCTGTGCTGTCACCACAGAGCCCAACGTGGGGCTTGAACTCATGTACCATGAGATCATGACCTGAGCTGAAGTTGGACACTTAACAAACTGAGCCACCCAGGCACTCCTTCACTTTTTAGAATGAATCACCTACATGCAAAGGAGTAATGCAAAAACGAAAGAGAAGAGAGAAGGGGAGGAAGAGATTGATGCCAAAACAATGTTAAGACAGGCTAAATAATTTCTAATTTTTTACTTTCAAAATAAAGACAATTAAGAAATACTTTTTTCATATACATGTTATAAAGCCATTGAAGGAGTTGTTAAGGATTTTAGGGATTATGGAATATGGTATTTTTCTTTTCTTTTTTCTTGCAGCAGAATCTTCCTCCCACAGATGATACTTTATACAAATAACAAAGATTTCTGTTAACAAAGTTAACAGAGTTTCTCACACTGATGCAGGGGTGGGATTCTGTAAGCCCTACTTTCTCAGTCTCTCCAAGTCCCCTGTATCAGCTGGTCCCTGAGATAACATGGTGCCACTACAAAACTCTAGAGCTCTATGGAAGAGAGTTTTATTTTTTTATATTTTATTTTATTTTTTTAATGAGAGAGTTTTTAATCATAGCTTTAGTCCAACTGCCTTATTTAATGAAGAGGAAACTGAGTCACATGATGAGGAAGGGTATGATGTAAGTAGCTTGTTCCATGTCCTGGTAGTAGAATGGCAGTGTTGTCTTGACTTTTATTCCAGGGCTTTCGTAGAAGGTGCTTTTTTAAAAGTTTATATTTTGAGCAAATTATCATCTTCTCACTTTACTTTTACCATCATTCTTCCATAAAAAATAATAAAAGATTCAAAATGTTACTCTAACCTCTCCATCTCCAGGCAGAGTCCCAGGAGGTTGAGAGCCACATGAGAAAATATATAAAGCTTTTCATTTGGAGGGTTGACTAGCTTCCTGCCAAAATTGATTAAGTAGGAGTGGTAGTTGGCCAGAAAGAGGGACTGAATGAGTGGATTCCTTGAGGGCAGCCAAGAAACAGAAGTCTCTCACATTGAGATGCAGCATGGATTCCCACTGGGAGAGAAATGCACATCTGGGACCTAGGACCTAATGAGCACACATTTGTCTCTGGTGCTTAGATGAGGAAACCCCTTCAGTGCTTTCTGAAGACCACATAGGAATATATATGGGAGGAAGGCTGAGAGGTTGAACTCTGTAATGGCCAGGAGGGTGTCAGAAACAATTAGTAAATGTTCTGGAGGGCATTTGCAAGTTTTAGGAGGAGGCAAATCTAATCAGTGCCCTTTTCTGAGTTAAGTCTTACTTAGGCTTTACTTCAGTGGAATATTCAAATAATTTAAAATTATTTTTACAAACATTTTCTGAGCCCTCACTATGTCCAAGAAGTTGTTTGGTGAACAACCTGAAAGGCAGAAGTGATATTCCAAATATTTAACAAATGTTACTACATGGACACTGACCACCTATGTTCTCCATGAATTTTGCTTCCTTTGCTTCTAGACTGTTAAGGTCTCAGGAGTAAGGAACCTATTTCATCTTTCTTATTTCTTCCCTTTTATGCACAGTCCAATGTTAGGATTCAATCAATACTTGCATGAATCTCACAGATGCATGGCTTCTCACCAGTACTTCTTGATAATTCCTATAAATTTAGTTACAGTTAAAAAAACATAATCTAGTTAAAAAACTATTATATTAGTTAAAAAACATTATTCTAATTCAGCTTGGATTCTGTCACCATGATTGTGATTTTTTAAATGCCAGCCTTCTACCCTACTACCTCATTAGGTTAGGGTAACTCAGGTGGAAAGCAAAGGAAACATTTCGGGATCACTGAGTTTTCTTCTCCCCAACCACAGACTTGAGAGTAAGAATCTTTGTTGTTTGGGACAGATGGAGATCACTGTTTCTCCAGATGAGGTGAAGAAGGTGAATTTGACCAGGAGGAAATGTGGTCATTTCACTGCTTTTCCATAAAGAGTGTAAGCTTGAGTGTATTCTGCTAAGTGAAATAAGTCAATCAGAGAAAGACACATACCGTATGGTTTCATTCATATGTGGAATTTAGGAAACAAAATAGATGAAAATAGGGGGAAGAGAGAAAGAAGCAAACCATAAAACAGACTCTTAACTATAGAGAACAAACTGACGGTTGCTGGAAGGAAGGTGGGTTGGGTGGCTGGGTTAAATGGATAATGGGTACTAAGGAGGACACTTGTTGAGATGAACACTGAGTGTTATATATAAGTGATGAATCTCTAAATTCTACTTCTGAAACTAATATTACATGATATGTTAACTAACTGGAATTTAAACAAAAACTTGAAACAAACAAAAAAATAGTGTAAGCTTTGAAAAGGTATTAATGAGAAATAAGAGAAAGAAAGCTATCTCAGTCTATGCAGTCTTCTACACTACAGCTTGAAGCTTTTCCTCACAATCTTTTTCTAGGTAGAGTAGAACACTATATCCTCTTTAAGAGCTACTCTCTGGTTTAGTTATATTTTTCTTTTTCTTCACCATACTGACAGTTGTACAGGTACCTTATACAATTTTAGTGAATTTTTGCCTGATGTAGATCAATACCAGTTTAAGTACTGACAATTTCTCAAAGCACATACACTTAAACGCCACCATGTGAACAATCCCATACAAGCCTTTTTTAAGCCTCTCTTGAAACTTAAGGACTCTATGGGATGGCGTCTAATTGATTTTCTACAGCAAATTGACCCCCTCAGACCTTGGGCAAGTGTTAGAGCTTGCCATAATAAGGTGAAATGGGAACCCTTAGGGTAAATGATTGTGGGTGAAGGGGAAGGTTCAGAGATGCTGACCTAAACTGGAAAATGCCAACAAATTCATCCTTACCAATAGAATGTTAGCATGGAAACTTTAACAGTGGTGGAAGAGAACCAAAATGCCCAAATTCCTTCTTTTGCTGAAAACTCCAGAGCTTTTAACTCCTTTTTTTTTTTATATTTTCTCTTCAAGATAGAGAATCCCTTATGTATGCTGATCATATTTTTAAAGAAAATGAGATTCATTCTTTTCTGTTATAAGAAGAGTATATACTTATAAAAAATTGTAAAGCCCAAAAGAAGGGGGGGAACCCCATCCTATCATATTCCTAATCTATGGAAGTAATCATTGTTTATATATATGTGCCTCTTTGGTCTTTTTTACCCAGATATGAATTTTTGAATATTTCAAAAGAATATAATTGTAATCCTATTGTTTCTAGAATTTAAGTGCTCGCTTTCCCCCTACTTATCATAAGATAAAAGCATTTTAATGGTATTGGAAATTAATTATAAATATCATAATTACATCCCAATATGCTATTGAGCAGATAATTTAATTATCTTTTACTGTAGGATATTTATTTCAAAGTTAGAATGTAATAAAATAGCATTTCATAGTTGTGTGGAATAAAAAGACTATTCCCAGAACCATCCCCCCAAATGGATAATAATAAATAAAAGCCCGCTTCTTACTTTATTTCTAAATAAATTCCAGATAGATTAATAATTTAATATAAAAATAGTATAAAAGGATTAAAGAATCTTACAGTAAATATTTATATAATCTTGACATAGAAGGGTCTTTCTAAGTAAGAAAATAAACCAGAAACCACAAGAAAAATACTTGGTAGATTTAAAGGAAAAATGACAAACTAACAGAGAAATCTCTCTAGAAATCAATAATAATTTTAAAAAGTATAAAAATGGTCTACATTTCATGTTTAGATGACTCATAAAAATATATGGCAGGCTTATTTAAAATATTTACACTAGTAATAAAAGATACATAAATTAAAAGTGTTACATTATTTCTCCTATCATAATTGCAAAGTTTAAAATAGAATACTTTGTGTTGTCATGACTCTAGGGAAGCCAGCACTTCCAAACATTGAGTGGAACTATAAATTGGTACAACTTCTTTGAAAGATATTTTGATAATACATATCAAAGACCCTAAGTATTCAGTACTTTCAAGAAATTCTTGAGCCTCAGTGTCTGGGAAGTACAGTTCAAGAAATTTGGGGAGTAAAGGTTTAATTAAATAGGAACCCATAGGTGTGTGTGTATAGATATTCATATCAGTGATCTATTGAAAATAACCTAATTGTCCAGCAACACTGGGTTGTTAAAAACATTTTGGTGTGATCATATAATAGAAAATCATGTGGTTCCTAAACGATGTAAACTTATATGTAGTGTTATAGATTTGAGGACAACCATTGTCAACTAAATAGAAAAATTATTACTGAAGAAAATGTATACTATTCTATTATTTTTTGCATATATTTATGTTTCTGATTACTTGGAGGGAAAATCTAAAAGACAAAGCAAGAAAATGTTAACAGTGATTATTTCTGGAGAATGAGACTTTGACTGATGCAAATTTACAAGCCTCCCCCAATATATTTCCTATTATGTGTCTTATTAGAATCATGTACTTCTTTGATGTACTTTGAATGTACTTGTCTGTATTTGTTTGAATAATAAAAATATGTAAGACCTTTATCTTTTGATAAATAATGAAATCCACATTTTCTTAGGTGCATTCATTATATCTTTCCCTTAGGATAAGTGGCTAGAAGTATGGAAGTCATTTCAAAGAATGTGAATATTTTTGAAACTCTTGGCATATCTTGCAAATTGCCCTATATCAGTATAACACCAATAAGCATTAATATAAAAGTGCCACTTTCATCATACTGTTACCATCATTGGTAAATGATTCCTAGTGGGAGTACATTTAAAAATTTTAAATAGTTGTTAATCAGTTGAATATTTTTTCTTTGGGAGCATATTTTATTTTATTTTTTTAAAATTCTTAATATTTTATTTATTTCTGAGAGAGAGACAGCATGAGCAGGGGAGGGTCAGAGAAAGAGGGAGACACAGAATCTGAAACAGGCTCCAGGCTCTGAGCTGGCTGTCAGCACAGAGCACGACGCAGTGCTTGAAACCCACCAACCAAACCGTGAGATCATGACCTGAGCCGAAGTCAGACACTTAACCAACTGAGCCACCCAGGCACCCCTGGGGGCATATTTTAAAAACTATAATAACAAATCTTATATTGCAGGGAGTAGTTTTTCAGATAATCATGAAAGCAAACTGGCTTTTTACAGGGCACAAAAATGCTATAGAATTACTGTGACTTTTCTTGCTTTTTAGGCTGATGGGACACAGTGGTAGGCAAATTGACTGATATTGATCATTTTCTTGTCTACCATTTGTAGTTCGGTTGTGTCCTTTGGAGGATCTCAGGGCTTTTCCCTCTTTATTCCAAAAAGTGAGTCAATGTTTAGGTAAAGGGTATTTTACTGAATCCTACTTCCAAGAGATGGTGTTTTCAATGTACTGAGCAAAAGAATGTTAAGATTATCAACCCTGACCACAATTGTCTCTTTTTTTCATCCTTTCCTCTTTGAATCCCTATTTTGGTGGAAGATAAGGACTTTATCTTGAGAAGGATATATATGAGTCACCTATCTGCTCTAGGCACTGGGATAAATGTTCTCTTTCTTCTCTCCCTCCTTTCCTTCCCTCCTCTTTTCCTTTTTCCTTCCCTTGTTCTCCCTTTCTCCATCTCCCCTGTCTTGCAGGTGCTACTTCCCACTAATTATCTCGCTCTTCCCTGTCCTGGCCTTTCCTCACCATTGCCTTTGGAACAGAGAGGATTAAGTTTGAGGTTAGGCTTACAGAGAAAGGAGATAGGAAATCTACTTGGCCTTATTTGGTTTACATCACCTAGGTAAAAAACATATCTCTTTGAGGTCTACATTGGCTTGCCAGGGAACTACATTTGGATTATAAACCAAAGCCTCAAAATCCTATAGAGCATGCATTAATCTAGTCTTGTTCTCTGGGCTCTATAGTTTACAGGCATCTTGGGAGTATTGGGTCATGCTATTACAGTAGAGAATGTTAGTTGATCACAAAGACCAGTCCTTTCCTCTTCTTCTTGAGTAAAAAGTTAGACTATATTTTCCAGTGTATTTTCCAGTAAGTTTTGGTCATATGACTGAGTTCAAACCAAAGCAATGTGAGTGGAAATGTTTAGTATCATTCCCAAGCCGTGTCATAGAAACCTCCCTTAAGTGCTTCTACATGAATTTTCTATTTCCAATTTTTGGGAATAGACATCTGAAGACCTTGAAACCCATGAGTTATTGATGCTGTAGCCCTTAAGTTGGATAGTAGTTTTTATCAATATAGAAACACTCACATGTTATAGGATTTAATACCAGGGTAAGGATCCTAGGTGATGTTGCTAACATGCTGCTAAGATGGCTCTTGAAATTCTGGAGAAGGCAATGGCCTACACTAAGTGGAGGAGAAAGACTCTGTGATGAAAAAGAATATCCAAACTTTTAGGCTATGGCAACTCACGGGACCTGTCACAGTATAATCCAAAGGACTTGGATTATCTGAACATTTCATAGAATATTGATTTAGTTAGCTGAATCAGTGGTATCATATTCATAGGACCAGATAAAAAAAGACATGACAAGTACATTAAAAGCACTTCTCTATGTGAGAAAAGGCTGGGGAACAAATCTTATGAAGTTTCACTCTCCTGCAAAGTCAGTAAAGTTTTTAGAGGTTGAGTATTCCAGGGCATGCCAGAAAATCCCCTCTAAATTAAAGAATAAATTATTTTACTTTGGACTTTCCACCAGTAAGAAGGAAGCACACACTTTGTAGATATCTCCATTTTCTAGAAGCACACATTCCACACATATGGCCTCAGGACCATATGCCAAGTGATTAGAAAGACTACTAGCCATTAATGAGCCCAAAGCGGTAAAGCCTTCTGTTGCAGGTACAGGCTACAGTGTAGGCATCCCTAGCGTTTGGACGATATATCTGGATAGTTCCTATAGCATTGTGGATATCTATGATGGGAAAAAGATGCTATGTGGAATTTATAGCATACAACAGTAGAAAAATCACAACATAAACCTCCAGTGTTCTGAAGCAAGGTCAGGCCATCTGCAGTGGTGGATTGCATAGCATTCCTTCCCCTGATCTATTCTGTATTGCAAGGGCACTGCCTTCAGCAAACTGCATTTCACCTACTCTTTTGCCAACTGGATTCTAGGTGGGATCAGCTAATGGAGAGCATTGGCAGAACATTGGAAATAAGAGAGAATCCAGATTCTTTTTCTCTGGCTCCCTCTGCTCTAGGCAGTAAGTAAATAGTTCCATTTTATTTGTACTTCCTGCAGCATAGTGATTTTAGCTTATAATGACCCATCCCAGTACTTTGACTCTGATAATACCACCTACTCCTTATCCCATTAGTGGTAAGGCTGCTGGTGGTTTCCTTCTATTCTTGAACTCTGGGTTGCCTCACTGTTTCCTATGTGCCCTTTCAGATCCTCCAACTGCTTGGTGAAGAGTTCCACATTCTAAATGTCCCCTATTGAACAACCTAATGTGGGTTCTGTTTTGTAAACTAATGCTGACTGACATAAGTATGATGAAATACTCAACTTCACAGAGACTCAGTTTTCTTGTTTATAAAATAAGGATGATAATAACTACTTGCAATTCTTACTTAAACTCTCAGTGCCTCAGTTTCATCATCTGTGAAATGTGGATAAGAATACTACTTAACTCAGAGATGAGTAAGCTAAAGGGTGCCTGGGTAGCTCAGTTGGTTAAGCATCTGACTTCAGCTCAGGTTATGATCTTGCAGTTTGTGAATTCCAGCTCTGCATCGGGCTCTGTGCTGACAGCTCAGAATCTGGAGCCTGCTTCGGATTCTGTCTCTCTCTCTCTCTGCCTCTCCCAGTTCGTGCTCACTCTCATTCTCTCTCTCTCCAAAATAAATAAATATTAAAAAATTTAAAGAAATGAGTAAGCTAATTACTATAAGAAATAAATCATTCAATTCAGCAGATTATCTTACTAATTAAGCATATATAGGTAACATAGGGTAGAAATGTGGAAGCCGAGTTGGATCTCAAGTTTACACTGTTCTTGTCATTCAAGAGACTCAAGCTGATGGTAACTTTGGCATCTTCAACACAGGGCTTCCAAGATTGCCCTGGGGGTCATGTCCATTGGACTAACCAGAAAATGAAAGGATAACATGGGTGATTGTTACAGGCTGAGACGGGAAGTGGTTCACTTACACCCAGAGTTCACTGGATACAACTCAATTACACTGTTTCATTTAATAACCAGGGAGACTGGAGAATTTAGTATTGGTAAGTGTGAAGGAAGGAAATTATTTTTGTGATCAGCTAACAATTTCTGCCATAGCTTCATAGGGATTATATGAGGATTAAACTAGTTAATACTATAAAATATGTAGAACTAATATTATATTATATTGGTGTAACTTATAACTGTTAGTATTAAATAAGGCAGTGCTTGGGATGCCTGGGTGGCTCAGTTGGTTAAGTGTCTGACTTTAGTTCAGGTTATGATCTCATGGTTCGTGAGTTTGAGCCCTGCATCGGGCTCTCTGCTGTTAGCGCAAAACCTGCTTTGGATCCTCTGTCTCCCTCTCTCTCTGCCCTTTCCCCACTGAAGCTCGCTTTTTCTCTCTTTCTCTCCCTCTCAAAATAAATGAATAAACATAAATAAATAAATAAATAAATAAATAAATTAATTAATTAATAACATAGTGTCTGTAAAGAGTCTAGCAAAGAGTCTGACATATATAAAATACTCAAGAAATGTAATATATCATCACCATGAACTCATAATCATCATCATCATCATCAATATAACCATCACCTGAGAAATGAGATAGGAATGTAAAATTTAATTATACCACTATTTTGGACAAGACTTTTTAATTCATGCACAACTGTGAAATAAAATGTCAATATTTTATTGATGATAGTAAAGATAAATTATAAGGTAGATAGGAATTTTAAATGAGATTGGATATGAAATTTTCTTCTGCAATGTA
>NW_027532041.1:357572-458547 GCF_008692635.1 Crocuta crocuta | reverse complement strand
ATTGTCAAATGCAATGTATAGTATATGACATATACTAAAAAAAATTATTTAATCATCTCCTTCCAGAGATTCCAAGGATAAGAAGTTGAGAGGGACCCAGAGATCAATAATAGTTATTTTCCATAAGGTGGATACAATCTGAAGGGAGAAAAGAATTATATCACACAATATTCTAGGTACTCTGGCCTTTATAGAAAATACATTTTAGTAGAAAAGCAAATGATAAATAAGTAAACAAAAATATATGTATATATGTGTATGTGTATGCTTCAGATAGTAGAAAGTGCTACCAAAAAAAGCAGAGAGAAGGTATATAGAGTAATGGTGGTAGTGGAGTGGGGTGCCCCATAGGGTACTTAGCTAAATTTTCTCTGTAAAGAGGCATTTGAGCAGAGAGATGAAGTCTGGGATGGAATTGGTAAAGAGGGAAAAGGAATGTGAAGTGTGGGCTAACATAAGCTCATGGTCTCAGGATCAAAGCTGGAATATAGGTGTAGTCAGATATCCCTGCTTTTAATTTTCAGATCACCAGTGTTGGTTGTCTGAAAATCTTTCCCATGATTAGAGATGCAAAGGAGGCCAAATAGAGAGAACCACTTTTAAATCCTAACTCAAAGGCTTGTTCAGTTGTAGGGATCATTCTTGGGATTAGGGACAGAATAGAACTGAAAGATTCCATCCCAGGTTAGTCCCTTGGCAAGACTCTTCTCAGCTCTTGGGAAGTCCACTGAGGACTGGTGTGGCCAGCACAGAAAAATCTGAACCACAGGTATCCAAGAAAAAGATGGTGTTTGGGGAGTGATATTCTGGAAATCTGCCTATATATTGAGATGAAAGGAATCATGTGCTGGATCCTCACATGATCTGTTTCAAGCAGAATTTTATATTCAGTAAGAGGACCATGGGGGGAAAATTAAAATGACAATAGAATTTATGTAGTGGTAAAAGTCACGGACCAAAAATGGACTGTGTCCTTGTCCCAATTACTGGTTTACTTGATGACATTCTATTTTTCTGTCTGAAAATACTCCCTGACGCATAGGGCTGACCTCTGATAATGTGAAATTCAATTCAACATGTACTTATTGACCTTTATTGTGTGCCAGGCAGTGGTATACATCTGGGGATGCAGTAAGAGATTACATTTCAGTGAGGAAGTAAGACAGTAAAAAACAAATATGTGAGTAGCATGGATAGTATGTTAGATGGTGGTAAGCAGTATGAAGAAAAATAGGTAGGAAGTATGTGGAAAGGGCCAGACTTTAAATAAGATGATCAGAGAAAACCTAAATGAATAAAGGAAATATAGGTTAAGATCTTAAGAAAAAGAAGAAGGAAGCAATTGGCTTTCTTGGGATAGAGCATTACAACAGAGGAAACAGAAAGAACAAATGTATTGGTGCAGGGATATATACCTGCTGTGTTTATGCAACAAGAAAACCAGCTTGTAAGCAAGCAGAGAAGTAATGGGAGTAGGATGGGATAGAATAGACTAATGGAAGAAACCAAATCTGGAGAACCTTGGAAGCTACTGTAAGGACTTAGCTTTTAGTCAGAATGAAATGAAAAGCCATGTAAGTGTTTTGACAAGAGGAATGATATTATCTGACTTATGTTTTAACATGATACCTATAGTTGCTGTTCGTCCATAGAGTGAAATAGGGCAAGGGCAGGAGAAAAGAGACTGGTTAGGAGACTATACCGTCTGCTTGCTTCTTTCTGTGTACTTAGCCTCCTTAATGGTGATATACTTTCTTTACAATCCTATTTCTTTTGCTCTTAAGCTTCAAATTCTCTCATGTGCTCTTTCTAATCTCCTAATTTCCTCAGGAAAATGGATAATAAACTTATTTACTTTGGGATATAAATTATTTATAAGATGTTTCATAAGCAGAGTATCTAGTTGAAACAAAAGGAATGACACTCTAATTGTAGAATTTCAGTCATAAATGCACAGGTATTTTATTTGGATCAGTGGATCTTTTGAAAATAACTAAATGACTTTATATAGACACTTAGGTACTCTGGATAATCAGGTAAAACTTAGTTTTGTAATAGTAGGTAAATTACACAAACAGGAAAATATAAATCCAGACTTGTTTATCCTTTCATAGGATAGTAGAAAATCATATTCTATTTTCTTTTTCTATAGAAATTTCTATAGAAATGCCAAATTCTAGTCCAATCACTCACTAAATCATTATAGATTCCATCTCATCTCTTTAATCTCTCTCCCCTATTGTCATCCTAGTGTTGGCTTGAGAATTGAATTCATCTCCTAATTTGTTTCCAGCATTTCAGGCTTAATCTCCTTTCCATTCTTTCCAGTCTCCAAACCAGAATGATCTTCTGAAAATGCAAATAGTGTCATTTCCCTGTTTAAAACTCTTCAGTTGCTCTCCAGTACCCTCACTTTAGCACAACCCAATATTCTTGGTCAGACATAAAGTCCTTTAGGAACTAGTCTCTCCCTGCCTCTCCAAATGATCCCCCAGCCATCCCACCTACCCACATTTTTGCTCCAGCCACATTCCATGCTGTCAGTTTCCTCTGGGGCTTGCTACTTTCCATCTTATCACCCTGGTAAAAAGTTTTATTCTCTTTACTTCCCTATTTATCATCAAAATTCAAACAATGAACTTATGTTGACCCTTCAGAGTTCAGTGTAGATGTCCCTTCCCTGGAAAACCTTTCCTTATGCCTATGATTTAATTAGATGCTTCTCCCAAGGGTTCGCACAGCAATCTTCTCTGCCATTTTCATTTTGCAAAGCAAAGCTTTTTTTCTGTTATTTGCTAGTTTGATTTTGAGACATCCTCATTAGATTTTTGAGATCTTAAGGACTAAGACCTTCCTTATGTTTGTGTCTATGATGCTTAAGAGAATGCTTAATACATAATGGAAGTTCCATAAGTGATTGAGTGCATAAGTGAAAGCTAGTATGTAGAATTTCTTACAAAAGTACAAAACATGAAATAAGGGAAAATGGTATTATTGGTCTCCAAATACATGAGTTGCTTGAGAGAAATACAACAATTTCTGGTACTCAGATCAAAAGGAAGTTTCTCTCTTGAACCCTCATAGACAACACACTAACAGTACAATAGGCTTAAATCCTGTGTAATGAGAAGTAATAAATTAGTTAGTATAAATTGGTGATACTAATTTGTAACTTACTGAAGTTAGGGAGCCTGGACATGCTGTTCTTTTCTAGTTTTAAGCAATTTATTATTTATTTATTTTTTAAATATTAACTATTTTTGAGAGAAGGAGAGAGACAGAGTGCGACCAGGGGAGGGGCAGAGAGAGATGGAGACACAGAATCTGAAGCAGGCTCTGAGTGGTCTGTACAGAGCCCGATGCAGGGCTTGAACCCACAGACCATGAGATCATTACCTGAGCAAAGTCAGAAGCTTAACCCACTGAGCATGTGGACTTCTCTGATTCCTTAAGACCAGTGAGTACTGATATTTTATATTACTGGTGTTTGGAGCCCCATTTTAAGCACATTTAAATGGTGATAATCATTCCAGTGCAGTTCTCTGTGAAAAGTTCACATATTCATTTGTAGGTGATTTTCTGAAAGATAATGTATGCTAAAAAATTTTTGAACATAGAATTTACCTAATTCAACACTAAATTTATATCAATAATTCATTGTAAATTAAGGATTATTACATGCAGTTGTCTAAAAATAAGTAATTTTAAGAAAAGTAAAAGAAATAGTTCATGATTATGAAAATTCAATGAAAAAATCCACATTAAAAATAAACATAATATTAAGCTGCAATATTTTTTCATGGTCATTATATAATAAAAGTTTTTCTTCCAATTAAGTGATACAGTCTAGTTCTAGAATATTAAAATGAAAGTAGTCACTGGATTCGTTTTGTATTTTTAAAAACTTTATGTGAAAATAGCAATCAGGTCAATTCATTTTTCTTTTGTGGGTTAAGAATAGATGATTTTGTTATTTCAGTTTCCATTAAATTTCTAGGGTTTAATTATATCTTTCAAGCATTGGGACTTCTTATCCAATGTGACCCCAGAGTGCTTTCATGATCTATTTCTATGCTCTCTGGGCTTTAGAGAGGAACTTTCTAAACTCTAAATCTAAAAGATTCCCTTTTAGGTTCTCTGCATTTTTAATAAAACAGTGAACTGCAATTCTGCTTCTGGTATTTACCTAAAGAAAATGAAATCACTATCACAACAAGATACTTTGATTCCCATGTTCATTGCAGCATTATTTATAATGGCAAGATATGGAAACCACCTACATGTCCATTGGTCCATTGATGGGTGAATGGATAAAGAAAGTGTGATACATATACAAGCACGTGCACACTCATGCATGTACACACACACACACACACACACAGAGGAATAGTATTCAATCATAAAAAAAGAAATCCAGCCATTTGTGAAGACATATGTAGAACTTGATGGCATTACACTAAGTGAAATATGTCAGGCAGAGAAAGACAAGTGCTATATGATCTCTCATATGTGAAGTTAAAAAAAAAAAACTCTCATAGGTACAGAGAACAGGTTATCAAAGGTAAGGTTGTTAGGGTTAATGAAATGAGTGAAGGGGGTTAAAAGATACAGACTTACATTTATTTTTATTATTCTTTTAAATGTTTACTTATGGGGGAGGGGCAGAGAGAGAGGTAGACACAGAATCTGAAGTAGACTCCAGGCTCTGAGCCTGACACGGGGCTGGAACTCGTGAACCATGAGATCATGACCTGAGCTGAAGTCGGACACTCAACTGACTGAGCCACCCAGGTGCCCCCCAGACTTACATTTATAAGATAAATAATTCACAAGGATATAGTATATATTGTGATGACCATAGTTAACAGTATCGTATTGCATATTTTAAAGTTGTAAGAGAGTAGATCTCAAGTCTTCATCACAAGAAAAAATATAACTATTGATGGTGATTCATAATTAAACTATTGCAGCAATAATTTGATAATTATACATATATCAAATCATTATGTTGTATACCTAAAATTAATAAAATGTTCTATGTCAATTATATCTCAGTTTAAAATAGTTAAAATGTTAACTATTTGGAATCGTTCAACAAATATGAGTTTTAAGCCCAAATTGTCTTCTAAATTGCTGTATACATTTGGACAAGGCACATCAGGCTTATAGGTCTATTAAAGGAGATGTTTGAATTAGATGTTATGTGGTTACGTGACTTTATGATTTGTACAAGAACCCTCAACTTTTTCTGCGAATCCTCTAGCTGGGCAGGTACTAAACTGGATGCCTTGAGCATGTGTACTTCTCTCATTTCTTCTTTTTTTTTTTTTTTAATTTCTATTTTATTTCTAGAAGAGAGGGAGAGAGACAGCGTGAGCAGGGGAGGGTTAGAGAGAGAGGGAGACACAGACTCTGAAATAGGCTCCAGGCTCTGAGCTGACAGTCAGCACAGAGCCTGACATGAGGCTCGAACCCACGAACCACGAGATCATGACCTAAGCGAAAGTCAGTTGCTCAACCGACTAAGCCACCCAGGTGCCCCTCTCATTTCTTAAGACAAGTGAGTACTGCTATCTGATATTACTGGGGTTTGAATTCCCTTTTTAGGACTAGGCAACTTAGGGTCTCAAGATAAAATAAAAGAGGACGCACACCTTTCAGCCATCAAACCCTTTACTGCCCAGTAAATCTATATGGATTTCTAGATATGAGATAAGAGGAATATGGTGGATTTAATGTTTTTCTGCTATTTAGTCTCATTCTGCCACAAAGTTGCTCTAAGTACAGAAATTCTAATTAATTGAATATATTGCATCTGTACCAATAAGTTCAATGACCTAAAGTATATTATTTTTCAAAAGCTATCAAGTGTGGTATACCTGATGCTGAATTTATTTTCAGCCTGACCTTCTGAAACAAAACTTTCTACATCACATCTCTGTTATCAACCCTGGCTTCATTTATTTTGAGAATTTCCTTCTTCTGAAATTAGCACAGCAAACTTGGAAGGTTTTAGAATCTAAAGTCCTGAAGATTTCTGGATCAAGGAAAAAGTGTTTCCCATTAGGTAGTTCATGTTTATCAAAAGCAGATCATGGCGACTACATTTATTTTCTTATTCCAAACATTGGTTTGATGAAGATACTGAATTATTAGGGATAATAGAATCTACTGAATAGTATAGAAAAGCTAATTTACCAATGAAGGGATTGATCATTGTTTAACGTAGTAAGTTCCTCAGGTGGTAAGACTTCCTAAACCTTGATGTGTATGTACATAATCTACCCCAGTAGCATTAACCTTAGATTTTATTGATATGGCAAAATAAATTCAAAGAATATATTCATTATCTTAGGGTGAATTGCCTTATATCTGTGCTCCAGAGAGAAAGAGAAGAAAGAAAGAAGAAGGAAGAATGCCTTTATCAGAAAATCAAAAGCCTTCCCAGAGGTTTTCATATTACTTCCCAGAGGAAACAATCTCTGAGTTTAAGGTGGGTGAGTGGATGAGGAAGGAGGCATCAGGAGACACAGGGACCATTCTCATGCATCAGGACTTACTCTGGACCTGTAGATATTGATTCAGGACTTTTGGGATTCTACTTGTATTAACACTAGTCTGGTTTTATAAAATGAATCAGAGCCATTTATATGCCCATAAATGGCCTGAGACAATCCCTATACCATCTGATTAACCTCTCCTTTAAATCCTGACTTTAACCCATCTTTCAAGCTCAGTGTTCCTGATATCATTATTAAGCTATTACAAGGGAATGTTTGGTATAGTAGGTAAAAGCAGGGTAGTCCAGTAAACCCTGGTTCTGGCTGTGTTTGAGGTCAGAAAGCACAACCATATCTAGAAAACTCACATAGAGATTGAAATGGTAGTTGGAGATGATATAATTTATGGTTGGGCTGGTTGTAGGATGTGTGGGAGAGAAAATAGTCAAGAAGTACTTCAAGAGTTCTGACCTGAGTAATTAGAATGGAATTATCAACTGTGATGAGGAAGACTATAGAAGAGACAGTGTGTGTTGGGGTGCCTGGGTGGCTCAGTGGGTTAGGCATCTGACTCTTGATTTCGGCTCAGGTCATGACCTGATGGCCATGAGATTGAGTCCTGCATTGGGCTCTGCACTGAGCGTGAGGTCTGCTTGGGATTCTCTCTCTCCCTCTCTGTCTGACTCTCCCCTGGTTGTGCTCTCACTCTCTCTCTCTCTCTCTCTTTCTCAAAATAAATACTGTTTTTTTTTTTTTTTTTTTTTTAAGAAGAGACACTGTGTGTTAATGCTAGGTCTCATGATATGAATTGTACATCTTTCCATGCCCATCCGTGGCTTGAGATAGATGCAACACCATTAGATTTATATCTTCTTTACATTCCCTCCATCTTGGCTTTCAAAACCTCTTCCTGGTTCCATTTATAAAGGATAAACCCCTCTTGGAAGTATAGAAAAATTCAAACCACTTGACGTAAGGGACTTACATCACCAGGAAAACATTCAAGTACAAGTAATGGATGAGGAATGTAAGAATAACAACAAAGCTGTTACGATGAACAGTCAACAAACCTTCCTCTCTTTAACCAGAAATGTGTAACATGGACATCCTAAGCTACAGAGAAGACCAGGATTCTTGTTGATTTTTGTTTGTTTTTGTTTTTGTTTTTGTTTGCTTGTTTTGTTTTGGTTAGTTGGGAACATTTGGGAACGTTGATGTTCCATACAGATGATTCTCTCAGCAACAGAAAGGAGAATGGAGGGGTGCCTGAGTGGCTCAGTCGGTTGGGCATCCGACTTGGGCTCGGGTCATGATCCCGTGATTTGTGGGTTCGAGCCCCGCATAGGGCTGTGTGCTGACAGCTGGCTCGGAGCCTGGAGCCTGCTTTGGATTCTGTGTCTCCCTCTCTCTCTGACCCTTCCCTGCTCACGCTGCCTCTCTCTCTCTCTCTCTCAGAAATAAATAAAACATTAAAAAAATTTAAAAAAAGAAAGGAGAATGGATACTTTGGTTGGCAACTACTGCTAGTAGTGTTTGTCACATATACCACTTTCTTGCATTATGTAAATGAACTTGGTCAACCATTTGTCTTCTTTGAAAAAAGCAAATAATTCCAGTAAGTATCTGAGAAGTTACCCAGTAACAACACATTTCTATATACGATTCACTTTATTGCAATGAGGCAGTAAAGATTTGCAAAATTACAGTAGTTGCAATAGGCAGTGGGCTGTGAGAACTTTTTTATATCCTCTTAGAATTGCTTTCCTTATCCTTAACTTTGATTTTACAAGTTCACTTACTGGGAGTGACTCATGCTGAACCAACTCAAAGAATCACATATTTAAACACACTTAGTTTTTTATTAATATAAAAGGGAGAATGCATTCTAATGACCAAAATTACCATTATCCAAGGTTACTTTAAACATGGTAAATATATATATGCAAAGTACTTAAAACAGTATTTTGGTTTTGTTAGTCTCTCAATCATGTCTCTTCCCTCTTACATCCTCACTGAGTCCTAGAATGGCTGGGAAACCAAATTAGAAATAAGATTGTTTACAAATAAGACACCAGAGCAAAAGAAAATAGTTGGAGACTGATGGGATAGGCCAAGTGAAGTCCAAAGAATGGTCATTATTCCAGATTACATCAATTTGATGAGCAAAATGCATATTTTCCATATAATCTCAGTCCTCTCTCCCCTTCTTGCCACAGTCCTCTCTCCCTCTCCCTATATTTATCTCTCCCTCTCTTCCATTTGAAGATAAACTTTGACAAATGATGCTTCCTGGTCTCTGATTTCTAAAAACAAAACAAAACAAAACAAACAAAAAAAAACACATACTAATCAACATCTTAGATCTAGTTATAAAATTTCTTTATGATTGATATTTTCAGGTTTTCATACTTGTTTCTTTTTAAATGGATTCTTTTCTTTTCAGGGGCACTCATTTGTTTCCTTGTCAATCTGGAGAAAATATCCTAACCTGTTGGCAGTACATTAATAATCAGTTTTTTCTTGGAAAATATTATGTTATTTCCCAGGAGGAGGATTAATACTACCTGATTTTTTTCATTATATTACCTTACACTCAGAAAATGACATTTTATATCCTGCCTTTGTACTCAAGAAATTTTCCTGATTTGAGCCCTTGTATTCCTTGCTTAAAAAAAAAAAAAAATCTCTATTTTTTGGAAACCATCTAATGNGGTATGAGTTTCTCTTGTTTCATTTCAATAGTAGCAATCAAACTTCTAATTAAAATTAGTCACTCAATTGCTTTCTAAATGATTCTGGTGATTTCATTAATCTGCAATGATGAGCTACCTCTGTAATATTTAATATCCTGACAAGGCAAGGCACATATCAAGCATGAGTCAAATTTCAGTCAGCCCTGTGATATTTCTGGACACTAGGAATCTGTTGCTTCTCTTGCATGATGAGGGCATATTTTCAGACATGGTTCACGTCCTAAGTATAGTGAACACTAGTTTAACATTGTAAACTCCCAGAGGGCAAACACCAATGGCAGCTATAATGTATCTTAGCTCACTCAAAGGATCACTAAGAGGAGGTGACAAAGCTGTTCATCAATTCTCTGAGTCAAGTGGCTGGAAATCATTGGTTTTGAGGGTGAAGAGGCTGCCTTCAGAGGTGAGTAAGATCTCTTTAATCTCTGATGTGAGAGTTGCCATCTTGTAGGCATAAGTCTCTTAAGGACAATTTTCTTGTAACATTGTCCATAAGTTGCTTTTCTCATATAACTCTGTCTCTGGTAGATCCTAGCTGTGATCCTGTCATGCTCTCAATCTTTATTTTTAGTCCCACTCCTTGTGTTACAGACTCAACTATTCTTATACATCATTTACATAATTAAGAGTCAAGGCCAACGTAATATTTTTATTTCAAAAAATGCTTATCCTCTATGGATCCCAATTATCCATGTGAGAAAGTTGAAAATACTTCCTGTGTTTCTGACCTCCCACATTCAATCAATGACCAAGTCTTGTTCCTTCCATCTCTTTAACATTTGTCTGTACCCTCCTTTATTCATTCTTGACACTGCCTTGATTCAAGCCATCACCATCAAAGATAAGTCTTGATGGCTGCGTATTAAATACCCCCTTCCCCTTCCTAATAGTAATGTATATCTTGTTCATATGTATACCCTGCCTCTATATGGCCTTGGTGATTCAGGGAAAGGTGGTTCAGTCAGCCTCAGGCATAGGTCTCAGCAATCCAGTGTCTATAGTCCTTACCCCAGTGATTAGTTTAGGATCTTAGGTTTCCACATTCTGCAACAAAAGATTAGATCAAGAGTATGTGATCTACTTTGCCAGTTAACGGCAAGGGGATGATTTCTGGGGTGTTACAGCGATAATACAAAGCCTGGATCCACTTACCACCATGAAGGAAGCCAGTCAGAGGATAAGCATAGCTAACAGAAGAGAATTAAAATGGGTCTGGGGCACTGCATTAAGTCATATTTGAAGTTTGCCCTACTTCACTCCTTTTATTAGATGAGCCAATAAGTTTACATATTGATTAATTGAATTTGACCAGGAGTTTTTCTCATTTACAACATAGAAATCCTAACTGATACATCTTCTCTTGCCAGAGTTATTGCAGTGATCTGGCAACTCATTTCTCTATCTGTGGTATAGACCCCTTCAGCTGACTACCTACTCTCCTGACTGGGTGATCTTTCAGAAAACCCCACAGATCTATTTGTGTGCTTCCTACTTAATCCTCTACCATGGTAACCTATTATCTTCAGAATAAATTAAACCACATTAGCATGACACACAAGATCCCACATTATTGGATTTTTTTCCTGCCTCCTCAATCTCATATCCCATTTCTTTCCGATGTGAATTTTGTGCACAACTGTGCTCAAATAATTTTTGCTCCTAGAATAGAAAGTCTTTATCACTCACCTCTCTGTTTTTTACATGCAGCTTCCTTATCTTAGAAATCATCTAATTCCTGTTTTTTCAGCAACTACCTACTTTGAAACTACATTGTAGCCAAATATGTGTAATATGCTGGCAAAACTCCTCCCCTCAATGTTTACCTGGTGACATTCTACCAAAAACCCTATCTGGTCCTCAGAAGACTTTGTGCTTTCTTCCTTGTTCATGTTCCCCTTCCCGTTGACACTTATCACACTATGTTTCAATAGTTTGTTATAATTCTATTTTTCTTATTTCCTCCCTTGAAGGCAAAAGCTAATTCTTATTCATTTCCATATTACCGATTCTAGCATTGGTGTTATTCATGGACTTAAGTAAGCAGAAATCCAGGTTATTAAAATTGTGAGGTACATTTGGTATCAGCTAACCGTAAATTTCAGTGAGGAATGTGACCTACTGCCTTATGAAAAATGACATCTAATACTTGGTTTCCAAGTAATAGAGGTCACAGCAAGTGAAGGGGTATGAGAGACTGGACAGCATGTGCAGTCATAACAGACATTCACATCTCAACTCTGCAGTTCACTGTCAGAGGGAGAAGTGTCAGAGAAGAACTTATGTTATAACACCTCTGATATTTGTTGAAGAAAACAAGGGAAACCTCCTGTGCAGGTCAATAAAGTAGGTGGATCTTACATTGTAGGATGGATATGCTCATGATCTAATAGCATCCTTAGATTTATTCCAACCTCTTCATTTTAAAGTAAGGAAGCAACACCTGGACCAAAGCAGTTTCCCCTAAGAAATCCCTCAATCCAGCATACATACTTCTTCTATGTGCTTTTATGGCCCCTGTTCCCTTAACTCAATGTTTTAAAAACAGTCTTGTCTCCCTCCTCCATTTACAGTAAATGTTCTCTAAGTACTGAGAGTACCCTGGTCTTTCATCTTTTACAAGATCAGATACTGAGCAAGTGCTTAGTAGATACTCCTTGAATGAACACTGAATAGAAATCATGCTCCTGGAAGATAACATTTGATTCATGATATTACCATCACCTCTAATATGTATATTTATAGATTTACCTCACAGGACATTTAATAGGGCTTTCTGTGTTGAGTCCTTGGAAATTGGAAGTGGGATAGATGGGAGCTACTAAAATACTGTGAGAGTTATGTAGACCACAATCTCTACTACCAGGCATAAAGGTGAAGTAGAACAACAGTGTGTTGTTAGTCAAAGAGGAAGGAATATTGGTTATGGAGGGGAGTGTGGAAAGCTTCCTAAATTGAGTGACCAAGGGCATGTAGGATTTTGACAGGTAGAGAATTAGTTGTTGGTTTGGGGAGTTGGTGTACAGTTTTCAGTGAGCCCTGGTCATGTACTGACAGTGTCTTGCTGCTTTCATTTTTGCTTCGATGAACATTTCTGTATTGATTAGCCTTGATGAAGAGTCCTTCACCAGGGTCTAGAGCAAGATCCTAAAACAAAGCATTCAATTCCAGATAGAGCCATTTTCTTTCCATTCTGTGCTTCTGGACTGGGGAGAATCCAGTCAAAACAAATAAACACAAAAACACAAGAAAAACAGAACCACCACCAATGAAAAGTCTCAGAGATTCTAGGGACTCTTGCCAATTATCTGCAATCCAATTTCTACTTTCAGGTGAATTCCAGAAAGTCATAAAAGGAGGTTGTTCCTCTCTGCAGGAGCAGATTCTTACCATTGAATGGAGAATTCTGCCTGTCCTGAATACTGAGAAAGTGACTCTAGTTGCACATTTGTCAAAAACTCTCTTAATAGTAAGACTGATTACCATCCTTAGAGAGATTGTTAAGCTAGCTAGTGTTTTAAACAATAACTGGATATCATTGTTGTGCACCTATTTTGTGCCAGGTTGCTTTTATTATTATCACTATTTCACCAACAGGTTTTCAAAATAGGTGTTCTTGTTTGCCATTTATAGTTGAAGAAACAAAGACACAGAGAGGCTGAGGGTTTCCTAAGTACCACAGAGCCAGAATATGAAGGAGTTGAAAGTTGAGTCCAGCTTTAAATGACTTTTTAAAACTGCAGTTCTTTATTTTTCACCTGGCATAGGGGGAAGTATATATAGACTCCAGATCAAAACCTCAGGGTTTGAGATGGCTATGTTGTTTATTAAAAGTGAAACTCTGTTCATAACACTTGCTTTCTCTGATCCTAATACCTGAAGTGGGGATAATAATAACCCTTCTCCTGTCTAGTTTGCTCCGGTTGTGCTCAAATAAGATCATATAGTATCAGATTAATAACATAAATATTAATCATTGAGTTCTTTGGGAGAATGGAACTGGTGGGAATCATGAGAAACATTCTTATTTTCTTTTGGAGATGATGATTTTACCATAGTTTGGAATAGTGTGATTGATGGTTAAGAGCAAAGAGCCTTCAGAATCAGATATATTTGGGTTCTAATCCTGGTTTTACCTACTTTTTATTAGCTATTAAAGGCAGAATAATAGTACTTCAATGTTAACCCCCAGAACCTGGAATATGTTAGGTTACATGATGAAGGAGATGCAAAATTGCAGATGGAATTATGGTTGCTAATTGGCTAATTTTAAAATGGGGAGATCATCCTGGATTATCTAGTTAGGACCATAATCATAAGGATTATTTTAAGTGGAAGAGGGAGAAGAGCCAGAATTAAGAAAAGGATGTGAACATGATTGCAAAGGTGATGATAATAAGGTTTCTGGCTTTGAAGATTAAGGAAAGGGGCCATGAGCCAGGTATGTACGCAGCCTCAAAAAAGTGGGAAAGTCAAGGGAAAGGATTCCCAGAGCTTCCAGGAAGAAATGAAGCAGCCCTGTTGACTTCCTGATTTTAGTCCAGTGAGATGTGGATTTATCTCCAGAAGTATAAGAAAATAAATTAGTTGTTTTAAGCTACTAAGTTTATGGTAACTTGTCATACAGTCACAGAAAACTATATACTAGCTTTGTGACCTTAGACAAATTGCCAAACCTCTCTGAGCTTTACCTGTATGACCTAGTAAGCAACTAACCAGTAAAGAGTAGATAGATTATGATTAATATCATATAGACAGTACTACTACTAGACTAACAATAGTTTTAATGGGGTGTAAGACCTTGCCTTTATCATAATTAGGATCAACCTTGATTTTCATGTTTATGTGGTGCTATTAACCCTGAGAATCTCAGGGCAGAGAAATCTGGCTGATTCATTGCAGGCATAGCTGAACACCCACTGCGTGTTGCCACGTTAACTGACTGAAGTTTTTGCCTGAAATATCTGTTGCCTAGTTAAAGGAGTGTTCCCTGCTTTGGAAGCCTAGGCAACTGCATATGTGAAAGTTTCTGGTTTCCTGGGGTTGCAATTTAAATGTCATGGAAAATAGAAATGCTGCAAAAGGATTCCAAGAAGCAGTACAATGAATTCGATAAGGAGAAAGATCCTTTTTTGGTTTGGGAAGCCCTTTTATAGAAGCCATTAATGGATAAGCTTTAGATGATAGCATCTACCTCATCCACTGTTCCTTAAATAGCATGACAAAATTGGAAGTCGTTCTAGATATGAGCCATGCTCCCCTTCTCTCCTACATAAGATTCAGGGGTCAGAATAGCTTGAGTTTGTGTCATTGACAAGTTACTTCTCTTTGAGATTCTATTTTCTCTTCTGTACTATGGCACAAGTAGTGTAATAAAAAGCACTGTGAGATTTAAATGTGATTATTATAACTAATATTTATTGGTTGTTTATATAAGTTGCATATCAGTTGCTATATGCAAGGAATTATTGTAAGTGCATTATATGTTAAATAGCATTTAGTCTTCATAGTAATACTATGAGATTTTCCACATTGACAAATGAGAAAACTGAGACATGGATTCATTTCCCAAGGTCATACAGCTGGTAAGTGGTAAAAACAATTAATCAACATGCTCAAATGCCTTTCTAAGAATTGGTATGTGGCATGACAATGATTTAGTAAATGATGTGAGCTGTTGTTAATATATACCTACTCTGTGGTGTATTGGTTAGGATTAACTAAGATTTCTCTGAAAATTAACAAAAAACATTTAAATATGTTTTATAAGTGAAATTCTGTCCTTTTGTCCTCTTTCCTGTACTCCTAGCCAGACTGGGTTTTTACGATGGTCTCCTAACTCTTCTTTCCCTAGCATGTCTTCATTGTTTCCTGACGTCACAATGCCATGAAAGTGGTCATTTAAAAATATAAACCAGACGATGACATTCCCTGACTGAAAGCAAAAATCCAATACAGTGAAGTCCTATGTACTATATCATAAACGCCTTTCAACATGAGGGAATGTCCATTTTTCCAATTCTATCTGGAGCCCCATCTCTATAAATTGAGGCTCTGTTAAAATACTTGCTGTTCCCTTGTCACGTCTCATTCCTCTTTAGCTGGGCACATTTGCACAAGTTATATCCAGAATACCCCTACTCCCTTTTTCTGCCCAGTGAGCTCACATCCACATTCAAAACTTAGTACCTGGACTATTACAACACTTATAATGACCATGCTGTTCATCATGTAAACTACCAACTCTGCAAGTAACATCTTTGCAAAAGTAGACATCTCAGTTTCATTTAGTGTTCTTAGTTCCCTGAGTTATCCAAATTCCCTCACTCTAGTTCTTATCCCTTGCTTTATTTATGCAAGCCTCCCTGGCCATTCCCTACATCATCTTTATCCTTGTGCTTGGCTTACAGTTCAGGTTCTCCTGACTCCAGGGTTCAGCTTCCTTCCCAGCTACATCATTATTCCCCTTATTATGGACTATATCATGGTAACAGCTCTCCAGGATTCCTCTGACCTCAGGACATTCCTTTACCGAGTGCTGGAGATTAGGACCTAGCATCAAGGGTCACCTTCTTCGGAAAATCTTCTGACCACTCTAAGTATAACTATGCTCTCCTAGCTCCTACAGAGCCAGTTCACTATTATGATGTCTATCTTGTTGGAGTGCCTATTATACACTATTTTTTTAATAACAGTAGAGTAGGCCTCTGGGAAGCAAAGGAATAATGTTCTATTTAATCCTATTCCAGGCCTTGGCACTTAGTTTTGAGTGAACCACTTAACCTTCTCTTAACTTCACTTTCCTAAACTGAAAATGTGTTTAATAACTAATATACTACAGAGTTATGAGGATTAAGGATACTGTATGAAAGGAGTCCCACATAGTGACAAGTACATAGTAAGAAATAATATTAAGTAGCTGATATTACTATCTCATTCGTAGAGAGATGGAACAATTTGCTCAAGTAGAAGAGGAAGAAAAGTGTTATCTTTTGCCTTCTCCAACCTGTCCAGGGACCACAGCTAATACAGTATTATCTATAGCATCAACCCTACTGCCAGGGTAAGGGGTAAATATCAGGGTTATAAATTTGTCTCTTTGCCATTGCATCCAGTATCTGGTGTATGTTGAGTGGATCCTGCATACCTATTAGTCCAATGATGTTTAGCTTTCTGCAGCTCATTTTATGATGGTAGCTGCTCACTCTGCTGTCTAACTGGCTCTCCAGGTGGTCTACCAATTCTGCCTATATTCTTGCTTGAATTCCAGTTGGTACCTGATCTTGACATTGCCAACTTTCTTCTTTGAGGGCCAGATTTAATCCCTTCTGGGTCTTGGCTAAAGTTTCTCAAAAGCCTGTGTTCATTCTACCCCTTGAACACCACTGATTTAACTACTGCCTGGGGAGGACACAGCCCTACAGCTCCAACCCTGGCTTCCTTCAAACACTCACCTATTGGCACTTCTAAGATTCCAGTATTTCTTGTAACTCAGAGTTCACATGAGTTATGTGAGAAGGGATGACTCATGTTTTTGCAAGGTTAGAAAAACTGATGACAAGTAGCTGGATACTGATGTTCTGTTCCTTCCTTCCCAAGCCAATTTCTGAAATCTGGTGATGCACTTATTGGCAAAAAGTTCTCCCTTTGCTTTAATAAGCCCTATTTCTAAGTGCTCAAAGATCATCACTACATCTTAAAAAAAGGTAAGTTGTTTGATTATGACCCTAAGATTGTTTGATTCTTTCAAATGCCTTTAAAAAATTCAGAGAGGAAACTGTGTTTTCTTTGAGACTCAGATATTGATATAGTCTATTAACTTGAAAATAGCTTATACTAAGTATTATTCATTTATACCATCCTTAAGTCCACCTGGTACCCAAATTCCTACTGTTAAGTGAGATTTTGTGGCAGACAGATTTCTATAAGACCCTTTATGTGATGGAAAGGGTTGTGTATAACTATAAAAAGGAGAGAATGTTCACTCAGGCCCACCTTTCCTTTTCTTTCTACAGATATCCTTGAATGAAGCAAAGGAATTCATCTTTTAGCATACTTTTCAAAGCATATATTCCCTCTTTCCACTGTGCCAAATAGCAAAACCTCAAGTCAGGGACCAGGTCTCATCTGTAGAAATTACATTCCTCCTTCATTTGTAAGTCAGTGAGGATTCAAAGGAAGTTTTTCCTCTAAGCACTGAATTCACAAAAGACCTTAAAAGGCAGCTTCTTGAAAGTTTATCTAAGCGAATTAAATTGTGAACTGGACTATGTGACTTATCATTGCTTGCACACTTCAGCCTGTGTCCTTCTTGATAAGAACTCAGGGAAACTATGAATCATCATAAAAAAAAAAAAAACCCAGAATTAAGTAGCTAAGTATAAGGATATGGATGGATAATAATGTACTTCACAACAGATTTATAAGACTATGTCAGGGAACTCTTCCTCTATAGTTCTTTTTACTCATTCTGGGCTTTAGATATTACTGAATGCTATTTTCTACCTGAAACTTATTCCTTCTTAGGCTTTTTAATTCATATTATCATTTCTCTCCTTTAAACGAGTTCATCTTCCTTGATGTCCTTGATTTTTTGATGGCAGGGAAATCAGGATTATCTTCTCCTTTTCCTTTTCCTGTGCTTTACAGTCAGTCAACAAGTGGCTGCCGTGCTTTCATCTGAAACATTTCTCTAGTTCATATCCACCACTACCACTGCAAGACACACTCCCAATTATATTGACAGTACTCTAGCTCAAGGGTCAGTAAACAACTGTCCATGGGCCATATCTACCCTGCTAACTATTTTGGTTTATAAAATTTTTTTTTGAGAACAGCCATGTTCATTTGTTTACGTGTTATCTGTGGCGGCCTGGGTGTTACAATGGCACAGTAGAATAGTTTCAAAGCCTAAAATATTTACAGAAACTGTTTACTGGCCCCCGTTCTAGTTCAAGCTCATAGAATCTCTCATCTGTGTATAAATAGCCTTCAAATTGGTTTCCTTGCCATTAGTCACACTAACACCAGTCTGTCCATCAAGTTATACCAACATTTCTTTCTATCTTAAACCCTAGCAAATTCTTTCTAATCCTGTAAGAATGAATTTACTTACACCCTTCATTTTACTCTGGCACAAATGTAGGCACTGGAGATACAGTGGTGAATAAGATAAACCAAGTTGTTGCCTTCACAGCTTTTTTTCTTTATCCTACAAAACAGATAAATAATTAAACCAGGAATAACATAACAGTGTGATCTGTGTTTCATCAGGTATGCCTATCTAGACAAACTGTCTAGATTCAAATACCAGTTCCCTTCGTACTAGTTGTGTGACTATGAGAAATTAATTAATCTTTAGCTTCAGTTTTCACATTGCTACTCTGATTTTGGTGACCTCATTTGGATTAATGAGGTAATCCATATCAGGCCACAACCTTGTAACTGGTTCATTCTCAATAATTTTAAATAATAATTACTGGGAAAGTATAGCTCTTTGGGAATATCGAGCAGGAAGCCTTAGCTAGTTTTAAATGTCAGAAATTGGCTGGTATGACCAATATTTATATTGAGATCTCAAGGCAGAAGTTAGCCAGAAGAGGAACAGTTTCTGGGAACAGGGAATAACACATGTAAAGAATAGGAGGAAGAAATATCCCAATTCCCTGAATGCTAAATAACTGCTTCATGTCTGTGCTCCCCAAAATACTTTATACTGCTGATATAGCTGTTATCACAATATATTAGCTGTATTTTTGAGGGAAAAGCTATGCTCATATTTTTCATCTTTGTATTTCCAGCACTTAGGAGAGACATGCCATAGAATACAAGTGGTCAAAAAGGATTGTCTAATGGGAAGTAGCATAGCTGAGTCAAACAGCATGATCTTTAGGATAAGGGAAAGCCTATGCTTAATTCTATTTCTGCCATTAAAAAAGTGAATGACCTTGGATATATTAAATCTCTTTTGTGATCCCCCAACTTAGCTCTGAAGCATGGAAAGGAATACCTGCTACATAGGCTTAGAGGATTTAACTAGAGAGCAAAAGTAAAACTCTTGTTTCTGCATATAGTAGGTTTTTGATAAGTGATAGTTGTTGTTGATAATGGGACTTTTTATGAGTTCTGACCCAGGGTTTTAGCATAAATATTTTTTTAATGTTTATTTATTTTTGAGAAAGAGAGAGAGCAAGGGAGAGAGAGCAAGAGAGCACTCAAGTAGGGGAGGGGCAGAGAGAGAAAGGGGACACAGAATCTGAAGTAGGCTCCAGACTCTGAGCTGTCAGCACAGAGCCTAATGCGGGCCTCAACCTCACAAGTGGTGAGATCATGACCTGAGCTGAAGACCAACGCTTAACTGAATGAGCCATCCAGGTGCCCCTAGACTCTTTGAAGGTAAAAACTGAATAGCTGAGAGATACTGATGATTTCACAAATATTTGGCCCAAGCAAGCCTAGAACAATATACAAGTTTTATGCTTTCTTCTTTTCATTTCATCCAACAAATATTTATTCAGTGTTTAGTATGTGATGGGTACTGGGCAAGATGCCAGGAAATTTGCATTGAATAAGATATGCCCAGACCCTGCCCTCTTAGAGCATACAATCTAATACAATGTGATTGTCAAGTATATCAAGCATTTTGTCTTAGACCATTCTTTTGAGAGAATGTATCTTGGTGAGTAGCTGTGCACATCTATATAAAAGTGAGCTCTAAGTATTTTTAATTGAGGAGGTACTAGATGCAGCCAGATGTGACATGTTTTATTTAACTGGGTGAATAAGAGTGAATTTTTTGTTTTTGTTTTTGTTTTTCTGCTTATATTCCCCGGAGCAGCCCATTCTAATATAGTAATTACTCTCTTCTAACTCATTCCCACTAACTAACATTATAGAAGGCACCTTTCATTCCCATGCATAGGTTTCTACTTGTCTTTGCCACCTCCTTCTCACTTTTCTCTACATCTGATAATTTGACAGCCAACTAATATATTATCATTTGGTTTATCATTTGGCTAATATGTGTCCTGGAAAAGAAGGTAAATTTCAAAAAAAGTAGCATATTATAAATTTGCTTGATAATGACTACTCTTGATATTCTACCATGATATAAGCATTATATATTACATCTGATCTTCACAACAAATAATACAAGGTAGGGATTACTAAATTCATTTTGTGAGTAGAAAACTAAGGCTCAGAGAGGTTATCTGACCAAGCCCACTCATTTTATAAGATGCTAATGTAGACCCACATGACATGAAAGCCTGCCCACTTTTCAAGGTACAATACCTTATGTGGGAGACAGACTAATGCCCCTCCCCCAAATGCCCACATCTTAATTCCCAGAACTTGTAAATTTAAAAGGGAATTAATTTTTCAGATGGAATTATCCTGGATTATCTGGGTAGCTCCAATTTATTCAAAAAGTCCTTCAAAGTAGGTAAGAGTAGGTCAGAGTAATGTAATGTGAAGACTCAAACCAATTTTGCTGGCGTTAAAGTTGGAGAAAGGGGCCACAAGCCAAGGAATGGAGGCAGCCTCTAGAAGTTGGCAAAGGCAAGGAAACAGACTCTTCTCTACAGCCTCCTGATGTTGGAGGCTGGCTCCGGCAGGTCCAGGGGTCCCTGAAGGATGGACGGTGTCGGTGAGAGAGAAAGTGAGAGAGCCCCGAGATTTCTTTCTGATCACCAGGCAGGCATCTGTGTCCTGTCGGTTTTGGTGTCTTTATTTAAAGGTTCAGCAACAACATGAAGTCAGAGAAAGGAATTTCTACAATGGGAGGCCTTTTGCGATAACAAGTTTTTGATATTCTGCAGAATTATCCCAGTCATAGTGAATTTACAACCAAGGAATTAACAGGATGCTCTTAGTGAAAAACAGGATAACATATAGGTTAAATTGTATATAGATAAGCTAGGAGTCATTCTGTTTGGCTCTCAAGAGGATGAATGTATATTAGGCTTGTTCCTAAGTTGCTTGAGCAAGGCTTTTCCTTGATACTGAATGTGCAAGCACCATGGGGGCCATAAATGTGTCAGTCTTTGCATCTGGGTTTATGTTTTAGCCACTCTTATCTATCCTCATCCCAGCTGCCAGTGTAAGGGAGGGTGTTTGTGGAATGTAGGCCTTGAGGAAGGGACTGCTATGCTTCACCAATTAGCAAAGATATATGTAGTAACTTATGTTCTGCCCTTATCTGTACCTTAACTTTAAATTAGGCTCTTTTGACATGGGACCAGGCTCAGTTGTAACTCTTGTGTTCTTAACCCCCTTTATTATCTAAGTCTTGGATCTGCAATGCCCATAGGAAGAGCCTTTTGACAATCACCCACAGAGCTTTCATCTAAAATGTCTTTTGTAAAGGCAGGAATATGCTTTTCCTTATGAGGTATCTGTGTTCAGAATATTGGTCTGATATGGAATATTGTGAGGCCTGGTCAATACCAGCAGGCTCATTTCCAACATGAGCCAGTAGTAGCAGAAGGAGATACCAGTTTTCATTTCTCATGGCAGGAACTGTGCAAACGCTACCATATCCTTGCTGTGACTGACATCCAGAGAGGCCGGTGCGGCTCCCGGCATCCTGAAAAGAACACAATGCTAGAGGCACCTTGTTTTTACCAGTGAAATCCATGTCAAGTATCTTCTCTATACATAATATAAGATAAATTTATATTGTTAAAGTCACTAAACAGTATTACATTATGACACCAATAGAAAATGAATACCTCTCTAGGCACAAATAATTTGAAAATTTATGTAAGAGAATGATTAAGGGCTACATTTTTTTCATTCTATTGGAAAGGGCTTTAGATCTGAACTCAGAACAAGATACATTTAGTGTCAACTTTGATACATGAATAAGACTTCATGTAGAAGTAAAGAATTTTAATGGTGAATTTAAATCAGGGCTTATGGGGCACCTGGGTGGCTTAGATGGTTATGTTTGACTCTTGATTTTGGCTCAGGTCATGATCTCATAGTTCGTGGGATTGAGCCCCATGCCACGCTCTGTGCTGATAGTGCAGAGCCTGCTTAGGATTCTCTTTCTCTTCTCTCTCCCCTCCTTTGCTCATGCTTTCTCTCTCTCTGTCTCTCTCTCTGTCTCTGTCTCTCTCTCTCTCTCAAATAAACTTCTAAAAAATTGATGAAAAAAATCTGGGTTTATGAAGTAGAAGGTGATTGTATATTATGGCTGGGAATTATTCATGATTGAAAGGAGAATAGAAAGGGAAGGAAGAAAGAAATAAAGAAAAGCAAAAGAAGGGAAAAAACCTTTGGATTGTGCTATAAAAAAAGAGGAGATTTAAATATTTTAGATTTTTAAAAAATTATTGAGAAGGAAGCAGCCTGAAAACAAAAATAACCAAGCAGAAACAGCTTTTATCATTCCTTTCGGTTTCGATCTTTGCATTAAATTAATCCAATGGGGAAGCTTTTCTTCCCCCTACGCCTTATCTAAGCAATCACTTTAGCTTTTTTAAAAAAATAAATAATACAAATAGGCTTCATGGAGATCTTGTATCCATTCATGAAAATAATAGACACAGCTGACTTATTTATAAAGCCAATTATTTTTACAAAGACAGCGACTGACAAGTAAGGGTGAAAAGAATGCTTTGCTGGTAATTTAATTTTTCAAAATGTGAAGAAATCTGTGCCAGCTCCTAAAATTTAACACTAAATCTGCAGTAGATTAAAAAGAGGATCATCTTGTTGTGACTTTGATCAAACTGTGAAGCTGCAGTATCACAGTATTGTCTGCATGAGACCCTAAGTGTTTTGTAATTTCCAACGGGAATTTGTTTTTATAGCCTAGAAAGTTCACGCAAAGGCTCATCTCCTTTTCTAGTAATATTGGATCACAACAGGCAAAGGCAAAGAGATGCTTCTTTTGGTTTGGTTCTGGCCCACATTAGCCAGGTTAACACTAATGTGTAGAAAAAGTCAAAGTAACTAATTTATAATGGCTTCCTCTTGCTTTTTCTCTTTAGTTAAAAGAAAAAAGAAAAAAATTAGATTTACTTAATAATTGTTCTCAAAATATACATCTTATGTACATGACCATTCACAGCTTAAATAGTTCCAGATGAGGCATTGAAGGTAGTAGAGCATTTTCACGTTCAGTGAATACATTTTCTTGCCCATACCAGTTCATTTTGGACTTTTTCCTGCAAACCAATGTAAAGGTGTGTGATGATATCCATATTACTCAGAATTATCTTCTGGGAAAAATGCTGAGTCCCAAAGGCTAACAGCTAAAAGATCTGGCATAGAGTCATTAAACTCTCAAGGTTTACTGATTTTCCAGATTCTAAAAAGATATAATTTCTTCTCAGTTGAAACATTCCTTAGGCTGTTTATTCTTTGTCAGAGACAATCTTCTGAGTTTAAGTACACCTAGCTAGGATAACATTTTTGTGGTAAGAGCTTTTTTTCCTTTTTTCCATACAAATTTTAAACTTTATGTGCTGGTTTTTTTTTCAACCCAATGTTAATCAAGCATGGGTGGAAAGAAGTAACAGTACAAAAATATATTCAGGGAAAAGTAAATCTCCACCATTCCAGACTACTATCCACCTTCCAGTGACAACCACTGTTACTTGCTGCTGCTGCTACTCCTTCTCCTTTTCCTCCATCTTCCTCCTCCTCCTCCTTCTTTTAATTTACCAGATTCTTTTTCCCCCCTCTCTCAAGTTAGTTAACATACAGTGTAGTCTTGGCTTCAGGAGTAGAACCTAGTGATTTATCTCTTACATATGACACCCAGTGCTCATCCTGAAAAGTGCCCTCCTTAATGCCCATCACCCATTTAATCCACCCCCATCAAAACTCAGTTTGTTCTCTGTATTTAAGAGTCTCTTATGGCTTGCCTCCCTCTGTTTTCATTTCATATTTCCTTCTCTTCCACTGTGCTTATCTGTTAAGTTTCTCAAATTTCACATATGAGTGAAGTCGTATGATATCTTTCTCTGACTGACTTATTTTGCTTAGCATAATACCCTCTAGTTTCATCCACATTGTTGCAAATGGCAAGATTTTATTCTTTTTCATTGCCAACTAGTATTCCATTGTGTGTGTGTGTGTGTGTGTGTGTGTGTGTGTGTGTGTGTGTGTGTGTACACACCACATGTTCTTAATCCATTCATCAGTTGATGGACACTTGGGCTCTTTCCATAATTTGGCTATTGTTGATAGTGTTGCTATAAACATTAGGGTGCATGTACCCCTTCAATTCAGCATTTTTGTATCCTTTGGATAAATTCCTAGTAGTCCAATTGCTGGGTCATAGGGTAGTTCTATTTTTAATTTTTTGAAGACCCTTCACACTGTTTTCCAGAGTGGCTGTACCTTACCAACAATGCAATAGGGTTCCCCTTTTCCATATCCTTGCTAACATTTGTTGTTTCCTGAGTTGTTAGTTTTAGCCATTCTGACTGGTGTGAGGTGGTATCTCATTGTGGTTTTGATTTGTATTTCCTGATGATGAGTGATGTTGAGCATCCTTTCATGTGTCTGTTAACCATCTAGATGTCTTCTTTGTAAAGGTGTCTATTCATGTCCTCTGTCCATTTTTTCACTACATTATTTTGGGGAGGTGTTGAGTTTGGTAAATTCTTTATAGATTTTGGATACTGACCCTTTATCCAATATGTCATTTGCAAATATCTTCTGCTATTCTGTCAGTTGCATTTTAGTTTTGTTGATTGTTTCCTTTGCTGCGCAGACAGTTTTTTGTTTTTGTTTTTGTTTTTGTTTTTTACCTTGATGAGGTTCCATTGGTTCATTTTTGGTTTTATTTCTCCTGTCTCTGGAAACATGTCAAAGAAGAAGTTGCTGTGGTCCAGGTCATAGAGATTGCTGTTTTCTCCTATAGGATTTTGATAGTTTCCTGTCTCACATTTAGATCTTTCATCTATTTTGAATTTATTTTTGTGTATGGTGTAAGAACGTGGTCCAGTTTCATTCTTCTGCATGTTGCTGTCCAATTCTCCCAGCATCATTTGCTGGGAGACTGTCTTTTTTCCATTGGATACTCTTATACTCTTTCCTGCTTTGTTGGAGATTCATTGTCCATACATTTGTGGGTCCATTTCTGGGTTCTCTATTCTATTCCATTAATCCATGTGTCAGTTTTTGTGCCAGTACTATACTGTCTTGATAATTACAACCTTGTAATATGGGTTAAAGTCTGGAATTGTGATGCCTCCAGCTTTGGTTTTCTTTTTCAACATTACTTTAGCTATCCGAGGTCTTTTGTGGTTCTATACAAATTTTAGGATAGTTTATTCTAGCTCTGTGAAGAATGCTGGTACTATTTGATAGGGACTACACTGAATGTGTATATTGCTTTGGGTAGTATCGACATTTTAAGAATATTTATTTTTCTGGTCCAGGAGCATGTAATGTTTTTCCATTTTTTTGTGTCTTCTTCAATTTCTTTCATAAGCTTTCTATAGTTTTCAGCATACAGATCTTTTACCTCTTTGGTTAGATTCATTCCTAAGTATTTTATGGTTTTCTAGTTCAGTTGTAAATGGGATCAATTCTTGATATCTCTTTATGTTACTTCATTATTGATGTACAGAAATGCAACAGATTTCTCTACATCAGTCTTATATCATGACTTTGCTGAATTCCTGTATCAGCTCTAGCAGTCTTTTGGTGCAAAGAATGCAAGTTTGACTTCTACTTTGCCAGCTTGGATGCCTTTTATTTCATTTTGTTGTCTGAAAGCTGAGGCTAGGATTTCCAACACTATGTTAGACAATAATGATGAGAGTGGACATCACTGTCATGTTCCTGATCTCAAGGAGAAAGATCTCAGTCCCCATTGCGGATGATATTAGCTGTGGGTCTTTCATATATGGCTTTTATGATCTCAAGATATGATCCTTCTATCCCTACTTTTTTGAGGGTTTTGATCAAGAAAAGATGCTGAATTTTGTCAGATGCTTTCTCTGCATCTATTGAAAGGATCATATGGTTCTTATCCTTTCTTCTATTCATGTAATATATTGCATTGATTGATATGCAAATATTTAACCAGCCCTGCAGCCCAGGAATGAATCCCATTTGGTCATGGTGAATAATTCTTCTAATGTACTGTTGAATTTGATTTGCTAGTATCTTGTTGAGAATTTTTGTATCCAGGTTCATCAGGGATATTTGCCTATAATTCTCCATTTTAGTGTGGTCTTTGGTTTTGGAACCAAGGCAATGTTGGCTTCATAGAACAAGTCTGGAAGCTTTCCTTCCATTTCTGTTTTTTGGAAGAGTTTGAGCAGAATAGGTATTAGCTCTGCTTTCAAAGTCTAGTAGAATTCCCTGGGAAGCCATCTGGCCCAGGACTCTTATCTGTTGGGAAGTTTTTGATAGCCAATTCAATTTCTTCACTAGGTATGTGTCTATTCAAAATTTCTATTTCTTCCTGTTTGAGTTTTGGTACTGTGTGAATGTCTAGGAATTTTCCATTTCTTCCATATTGTCCAATTTGTTGACATATAACTTTTCATAGTATTCTCTAATAATTGTTTCTTTTCCTGTGGTATTGGTTGTGATCTATCCTCTTTCATTTGTGATTTTATCTATTTAGGTCTTCTCTCTTTTCTTTTTGAGAAGTCTGGTTAAGGTTTTATCAATTTTGTTTATTCTTTCAAATAATAGCTCTTAGATTCATTGATCTGTTCTGCTGTTTCTTGTTTGTTTTTTTTTTAAATTACATATCATTTATGTCTACTCTAATCTTTATTATTTCCTTTCTTCTCCTGGCTTTGGGCTATATTTGCTACTGCTTTTCTGTCTCTTTTAGATGTAAGGTTAGGTTGTATATTTGAGACCATTCTTACTTCTTGAGACAGGCTTGAACTGCAATGTATTTTCCTATTAAGAGTGCCTTTGCTGCATCCCAAAGGGTTTAGACTGTGTGTTTTCATTTTCATTTGTTTCCATGAAGTTTTAATTTCTTCTTTTTAAATTCCTGGTTGAGCCATTCATTATTTAGTTGGATGTTCTTTAACCTCCATGTATTTGGGGGCTTTCCAAATTTTTTCTTGTGGTTGATTTCCGGTTTCATAGCATTGTGATCCAAAAATATGCATGGTATGATCTCAGTTCTTTTATATTTATTGAGGGCTATTTTGTGACCCAGTATGTGATCTATTTTGGAGAATGTTCAATGTGCACTTGAAAAGAAGGTGTATTCTGTTGCATTAAGATGTAAAGTTCTGAATATATCCATTAGGTCTATCTGGTCCACTGTGTCATTCAGAGACAGGGTTTCTTTACTGATTTTCTGCTTAGATGATCTGTACATTGCTGTAAGTGGAGAATTAAGGTCATCTACAATTATTATATTATTGTTAGTAAGTTTGTTTATATTTAATTGATTTATATATTTGGGTGTTTCATATTGGGGGCATAAATATTTACAAGTGTTAGCTCTTCTTGATGGATAGACTCTTTAATTATAATATAATGCCCTTCTTCATCTCTTGTTACAGTTTTCAGTTTAAAACCTAGTTTGTCTGATATAAGTATGGCTACTCTGGCTTTCTTTTGATGTCCATTAGCATAAGAGATAGTTCTCCACCCCTTCGCTTTCAATCTGCACGTGTCCTCAAGTCTAAAATGAGTCTCTTATAGGCAGCATATAAGATGGGTATAGATGGATCTTATTTTTTTTTAATCCATTCTTATACTGTATGTCTTTTGGTGGGGGCATTTAGTCCATTTACATTCAGAGTGATTATTGAAAGATATGAATTTCGTGCCATTGTTTTATCTGTAGATTTAGTGTTTGTGGTGATGTCCCTGGTCCTTTGTAGTCTTTGCTGCATTTTACTCACAGAGACCTTCTTAGGATCTTTTGCAGGGCTGAGTTAGTGGTCTTGAACTCCTTTAGTTTTTGTTTATCTGGGAAAGCCTTTCTCTCTCCTTCTATTTTGAATAACAGCCTTGCTGGATAAAGGGTTCTTGGCTGCATATTTTTCACATTCAGCACATTGAATATTTCCTGCCTCTCCCTTCTGGCCTTCCAAGTTTCAGTGGACAGGTCTGCTACTATCCTTGTATGTCTCTCCTGTGGTTAAGACCCATTTGTCCCTAACTGCTCTCAGAATTCCCTCTTTATCTTTGCATTTTGCCAGTTTTACTATGATATGTTGTGGTGTTGACATGCTTTGTTGATTGTGAAGGGAGTTCCCTGTGCCTCTTGGACTTGGATGCCTATTTCCTTCCTCAGATATGGAAGTTCTTACCTATAATTTGTTCAAATAAACCTTCTGCCCCTTTTTGTTACTCTTTTTCTTTTGTAATTCCCATGATAATGGATAGTATTTCCTTCCATGGAATCACTTAGTTCTCTAGTTTTCCCCCTCAGGATCTAGTAATCTCCTTCCCTCTTTCTTCAACTTCATCATTTTCCATAATTTTATCTTCTCTTTCACTTCTGCTTCTTCCATCCTTGCTGTCACTGTCTCTAGTTTATTTTGTATCTCATTTATAGTATTTCTTTTTTTTAAATATTTTAATTTATTTCTAGGAGAGAGAGAGAGACAGTGTGAGCAGGGGAGGGTCAGGGAGAGAGGGAGTCACAGACTGAAACAGGCTCCAGGCTCTGAGCTGGCAGTCAGCACAGAGCCCGACGCGGGGCTTGAACCCACGGACTGCGAGATCATGACCTGAGCGAAAGTTGGACGCTTAACCGACTAAGCCACCCAGGCGCCCCTATAGTATTTCTTAATTCATTGTGATTAGCTCTTAGGTCTTTGATGTAACAATAGATTCTCTGCTGTCTTCTATGCTTTTTTCAAGCCCAGCTTAGTCTTATGACTGCTATTTTAAATTCTTGTTCAGATATATTTTTTATAACTGTTTTGAGCAATTATCTGGCTCTGATTTCTTTCTGAATTTTCTTTTGGGGGAATTTTTTTCTGTTTTGTCATTTTGTCTAGGTTTCTACCTTTCATATGTTTTAATTGCCTGTTATGAGTCCTGCACCTGCAGATTATACTGTATTATACAGTGGCCACACAATGTCCAGGGCCTGGCACTTCAAGAAGTGTTTTTGGTGTATGTTGCATGCATGCTGTTGTTGCAGTTCTATCCTGCTGGTGTGTCCTCCAAAACTCCTCCTTGCTTGTAGTGGTAGAGTGTTTGGACCTTCAGTCAGGCATGCTTTGATTTGTTTGTTGAAGTAACCCTGGGGAAAAAAGAAAAAGGGGGAGGGGAGCCTAATCCAATAAAAAGAGAAAAAAGAATATCAAACAGAATAAAAAAACTGTAAGGCTAAATCCAAAGAAAGAGAAATGAAAATAGAGAAGGAGAGATAGGAAAGGTATAAAAAGAGTAGAGTAAAAAGTGCTTAATCAAACAAATAAAAATTATATATACATATAATAAGAACTGACCAAAGACAAATCATAAACTATGAGCCTGATTCCAAAAGAAAAAAAAAAAAGGGTAGAAAGAAGAAAAAAACAAATAAGAGGAAAAGAAAGACAAACAAACAAAAAGCAGTTGTCTGTTGATGCCTGGGACCAGTGGCTGTGCTGGTTTGGAGGAGAGGCCAGCTCCCTTGGGTCAGTCAGACTTCTTCTAAGTAAGCATTTGCCAGGCATGGAGGGGTGCGGTTTGATGTAAGCCTCCAATTGGGGCCACTGTGTTGGTCTCTGAAGTCCCGCCACATTGGTGATGGGGAGAATAATGGCGACAGCCCAGTCTCTCTCCTCAGACTGGGTGTCACAAACCACGCTATTCAGGCAGCCCTCACAAAATAGCAAGGGTGGTCAGCTTCCCCTGCTCCACAGTTCTACTGTGCCTTCTAAGTGCTTGGTTGGGATTCAAAACCCCATGTCTTAAGGGACTCTACACCACGCAGGGCCAATTCTGGGGTAGCATCACTCTGCCCCGCTGATAAGAGGCCTTTGGCTAGCATCTGCTGCATTATTTTTTCCTTAAAAAGGCAATAAACCATCTTCCCAAAGTACTCAAAAAAGGGGTCTGTTCTATCCCAGTGCACCCTTGAGATTTCTACCTTGCCCCAGAGCCAGATCCTTTCTCTTCAGGAGCACAAACATGGCTCCCACCTTGGCTCTGGAGAAAATCATACACTTTTGGACCTCTGAGTTTCAGCTCCTAAAACCGTTTGCCAAATAGAAACTGGCATTTTATATTTCTCATTCCCCAGTCCATGGTATGGAGATGTTTTCCTCCTGTGCTAACTCAATACTGAAGCCTTCTCTCCTTCTCTCTCTTTTGTCTCTATACAAAAAGGGTTCCTTCCCCAACCTTCATGCCTATGCTGTTTTATTTCCCTAATTCACATACATTCACTTCGATCCTGCCAAGCTGCCTCCCTCCAACTGTGGAGATCCTTCTGCCACTCCACAGATTTATTTCCTGCATGTTCCAAATGATCTGACCTCAATTCAGCTGTGTTTGAGGGGCAAAGAAAATCTCAGTTCCCCTACTTCTCTGGCATCTTAATTCCCTATATTACTAGCTTCTTAATCAGCCTCCTAGAAGTAGTGTATTTATACATGAACCACATATCCATATCTTTTACACATTATTTTACAATGGGAAGTATTCTGCACCTTGATTTTCTCATTTAACAATGCACTTCAGGGATAGTTTGATATCAGCGTGTATATATTTTTACCTCATTAGTGTCAACAGAGGCAAATTGTTCCATTAAATAGATGTATCATAATCTATTTAACTGACCTCTTATTGATGAACATCTATATTATTTCCAGAGTTTTACCATCACAGATAGTTCTGCAGTGAGTGAATATACTTGAGCACATTTTTGTGCACATAATTGAGTATATCTGTGTAAAATATTCCTAGAAGTAGATTAGCATGACTATGGGGAATGTGCATTTAAATTTTTAATAAAGATTTCTATATTGTCCTTGAAGGAAAATATACCAATTTACATTTCCACCAATGTTATCTGACAGTCTTGTTTCATCATAGTCTCTCTAACATGGTATTGATCTTGCTGATCTTGCTAATGTGACAGAAGTAGAATGGAGACTCATTGTTTTAATATGTATTTGTTTAATACATTTAATACATGTGTTTAATATATACTAAAAATACTGTTAAATATATTTTCCAGCAAAAACAATTATGAGAGATTGTTTCAGGTATTCCAGGTATCTATTGCTATAAACAAACTACCCCAAAACTTAGTAGCTTAAAGCACTTTATTCCTATGTTATCTTTTGATTCTATGGGTTAAGAATTCTGACAGAATGTAATGGGGACAGCCTGTGTTTGTTCCATGGGGTTTGAGGTCTCAACTGGGTTGAATCTAATGTCTGGGGACTAGAATAATGAGTTAGCCAGGGATTTCTCTTTTTCTCTTTTCTCTCAGCTCTCTTCTCTCTTCCCTCTCTCTCTTTCCCTATGTCAGTCTCTCTTCCACTCTCAGCACACAAAATGCTCTCCATTTGGCTAGCTTGTGCTTTCATACAAGGCTGAAAAAAAAAAGCTAGTGGTTAAGAATTCTTTCAGCAGTGCTTTATAGAGTATCATTTTTTTTAAAGACCTACATTATTTAAATTCCTATAAACGTGTCAATTTCAAGATTTGTGAAACATTTTATTTATTGCATGTCTTAAAATATGATTATCTAATGTAGAAGACTATGACCATAAACAAATGGAATCCTTTGTTATCCACTGAGGTTGTAATGAATTGGAATGACTGTATTTTTCCTAGTGTCTACTGTTTTTTTATTTCCCTAACTTCTAAACAATGATTAATAATAAACAAAGTCATTTTTTGATGAAATGCAAGCCAGTTTATTATCAAACTTGAATTAAAATTAAGAACATTTTTCAGCAGGGTAATAATTTATTTCCCAACAAACCCATTTTTATGTCTTCATTGGATTTGTGTTCTGATAGTACACAAATAGAAGTAGAGAGTAGTCAAATTTACATAAAATACAAATACAAATTCTGCTGAGTGCTATGAAATCTATAATATGAGATGCTTATACGATTTCTGGGATTAGGGGAAGGTTTTCTTATGGAAGTGAAATTTGAAATGAGATCAGAGAAAAGAAGAATTAAATAGGATAAAGAACTCCAATGTAGGGAATGGGGATATAGGTAGAGAATGGAATGGGGAGAGAGAAAAGCAATAGGTAGGGCATGTTTTTCAGGAAAAGGCCAGAACATTTACAAATTCCTTGGCATAGGAGGGAATATGATGACTCAGGGACCGGAAACAAAGCCATATGGCTACAGAACAGAAAACTAGGAAAGAAGGCATGAAATGAGGCTGAATCATAGCCTTTCTTATAGGCCATATTAAGAATTTGATTCTGGGGCACCTGGGTAAGTCACTTGGTTAAGCACCCAAATTAGGCTCAGGTCATGATCGCACCGTTTGTGGGTTCGAGCCCCGCACCGGGTTCTGTGCTGACAGCTCAGAGCCTGGAGTCTGTTTCAGACTCTGTGTGTCTCTCTGTCCCTCCCCCACTCATCCTCTGTGTCTCTCTCTGTCTCAAAAATAAATAAACTATAAAACAAAAATTAAAGAGAAAAGAATTTGGTTCTTTATCCTGGGATAAGTGGGTAGTAAATAACTTGAAAATGTCTCCTACTCTAAGCTCTAGATTCATTGCTTTGTCTACTTCGAGTCCCCAGACTTGCTGTAAGTTAAGCAGGAGATTGGAAAGGAGGAGAAAGAGAGAGACGTTATCCCAGGAACTTGGACCCTAGATTAAATATGGGGAGCTGAGAAAGGGAGTCTAGGGGTTTGAAAGAAAATAATTTAGTTTTGAAAAGTTTCACTTTCAAATGGTGAATTTATTAGGAGTTAGTGCAGGAAAGAGAAATAGTCCTATGTTTTTCTAGAAAGAAGGGATTTAACATAAGATATTAGGTGCTTATAAAATAATTGTAAGGGTTTAGAGAAATAGAAGTCAAGAGTTCTCCTACTAGATTATTGATTTCAAGATCCCACTTCTGTAGTTGCAAATCAGACATCAGGATGCTACTGCTGCTGTGATCAGTCACTACTGCCTCACAGTATAGCTGGTGATTAGACACTGGAGCAAGAAGACCAGCCACCTCAATCACTGACATCTGTTGAAACTTGACAAAAATGCCCCCCCACCTCCTTTTCACCTCCTAAATTTTAAATGAATGAATCTTATTGACAGAAATCAAACCACATACATATCCCTAATTGCAAGAGAGCTGGGCTGAGTTGTTTTCAGGCTGATAGTTGCTGTAGTATATAAATAGCAGTGGTGGGGCACATAGGTGGCTTAATTGGTTAAGCATCTGACTTTGGCTCAGGTCATGATCTCACAATTTGTGGGTTCAAGGCCCACATTGGGCTCTGTACTGACAACTCAGAGCCTGGAGCCTGCTTTGGATTCTGTGTCTCTCTCTCTGCCCCTCTCTCACTCGTGCCTGTCTCTCTCTCTCTCTCCCTCTTTCTCTCTCTCTCTCTCTCCCTCTCTCTCTCTCTCTCTGTCTCTCAGAAATAAATAAAAATTAAACATTAAAATAAATTAAACAAATAAAAAGCAGTGGAATGGATGCTGAGATCCAATAGATAATATCCAGTACACTAACTAAACCTAACTTGCCTGAAAAAAAAAATTGACAAGCCAGGAAGGAGAAATTAAGACTGTCACATAGCAAACTCTCAGTGATTGCCAGCAGAAATTGATGGCTGTCTAAGTGTCCATCAACAGATGAATGGATCAAGAAGATGTGGTTTATCTATACCATGGAATACTACATGGCANGAATGAAAAAAAAAAAAAAAAAAGAAATTGATGGCTGTGATCTGAGGAGATAAAAATTCAAAGTGCCTGATGTTGTGTTGCCCATTAAGTAAATGGTTTTTGGATGAGTTTTCCCCAATAGACAATACGTTGTTTTCTTAATGTATTTGTGAAGAACTTGAAAAAAACTTACAGAGAGTAAATATGGAGGTCAAAATGTTTTACTTCCAGTTCACTAAAAGGTGATTTTTTTTTAAGTTTATTTATTTTGAGGGAAACAGAGAAAGTGCGAGTTGGGAGAGGCAGAGAGAGGGAGAGAAAGGATCCCAAGCAGGCTCCAAGCTGCCAGCCCAGAGCCTGACTCAGGGCTCAAACTCATAAAACCACGAGATCATGACCTGAACCTAAACCAAGAGTTGGTTGCTTAATTGACTGAACCACCAGGCACCCCTATGTGTAGGATTTTTTAACAAGTGAAAGTGTGTTGTATATGACAGTTCTTTCAATTATGATCTGAACTTTGATTCATTATTATCCTAAAAGGAGCATATCTAATTCCCTTACTTGGTTTTAAGAAATAGTGTAAATTGCCTGCAGCTGGATATGTCATAGTGGAGAAAAATGTAATTATCACTAGAAAATGTGTGTTTTGGGGCATCTGAGTGGCTCGGTTGGTTAAGCATCTGACTTTGGCTCAGGTCATGATCTCATGCATGGTTTGTGAGTTTGAGGCCCTCAAGGGGCTATCTGCTGTCAGCACAGAGCCCGCTTTGAATCCTTTGTCTCCCTCTCTCCCTGCTCACGCACACTCTCTCTCAAAAATAAATTAACATTAAAAAAAAATTAAAAAGGGGCACCTAGTTGGCTCGGTTGGTTAAACGTCCAACTCTTGGCTCATGTCATGATCTTATGGGTTCCTGAGTTCCAACCCCACATTGAGCTACACATTGTCAGTGCAGAGCCTGCTTGTGATTGTCTCTCTCCTTTTCTCTCTGTCCCTCCCCTGCTCACTTTCTTTCTCAGAGTGAATAAATAAATAAACTTAAAAAAAAAAAAAACTGTGTTCTAGTTAGTGACACTTCCTTGGAAAAGTTACAACCTCTTAGTATCTCAGTTTCCTCATATGTAAATTAGGAGCTCTAGAGTTAAAAATTTCCTAGTACCTTGTGCTCTAAAATTCTAGTTGTATGCAGGCATAGCCACTGACACTAAAAAAGATGGTCTGTCAAATGACTTAGACACTCTTCCATTTTGTTTGAAGTCTAGAGATTACTTAGAGATTTTGATCTGTTCTTTTGTTGCTTTAAAGAAAATAAGCATATATGGGGCTACTTTTCTCTCCACATCTCACTATACATAATTCTTTTCATTCTTCAGGTAAAAAACAATCAGCACGATGTATCTATTTCTCTAGAAGAAAGTTTGCAGTCCTAGAAACATCCCTTTAAATCACCCTGTGTGTCCTTCCATGATAAGCAGAATGTCCAACAATTCCACATCCATAGAACAGGCTGTATAAAACCAGTCCCTGGCAGTTTGCAAATACCTTGGGAGCAGTTGAGGGCTAGGTCCTCATTTAAGACAGTGCAACTATTTTGACCTACAGAGGACTCCATCCACATCTATCCATTTAGCTCTCTCAGAAGCCTCTTGTGCTGCTGCCAAATAAGCAAACTCTTCTCTGAGATGTGAAGCTTCTTATTTGAAAAACCAATTTTATAAACAATAAAATTTCACAATTTTTGGTTCTTACCAATTGCAATTGGTTGAGATTGATGCTACGTTTTCATGGGCTGCTTTTTGAAATATGAAGAACAAAAGCTTCCCAGGCTTTGCCGGAGGTGCCAGCTGTGGCACTGCTACGAGAACTTGTATAATGCTGTGTTGTTCCATAAAAGAGTAAAAATTTGAATATGTATTGGGCATTTTTTCCTTCCAGCTGCAGAGTTATCTTATTTTTTTCCTAATGCAAAGATATTTTATTTATGCTGATGCTTCTTCTATCCTTATTTGGCCATTGGAACAATTTATTGAATGCCATCTTTCTAGAAAGATCTTAGTCTCTCCAGAATTAACATGCTGAGTCAGAAGTGCCCCATAAATCCACCAAGCAAAAACATCAAGACTACATAAAGCTTACCCTGTTAGAGGAAGATATGGTCCCAGAATCCCTACCAATATTCTTGATGCTCTTAATAGAAAGTAATTAGATATCTTATTTTTCTGCTTGCTATAGCACTATTGAAGTGCTGAATGGGATTGAAGCACAATGGGATCCAGGAAGAGAGACTGCTTCAGTTAAAGGAGTAAAAATGACAGGAGGAAATCGTGATCACAGAAGGCTTAGGGACTTAACAGTTTCCTGTAACAAGATATGAAAGTATGCATGCTTTCACTCCATGTCACTCCTTCTACCTCTTCCAAACCCAATCCATATTTGGCTCAGTACTTCTACATTATCCTTATTAAACCCCCTTTTTAGATGTCTCAAGTTGTATGGCATTACTAATCCTACCTTTAAAAATGTTTCAAAAGTAACTTACTAGGAGAGTGAAGGAGAACCTGAAAGAGGCTTATAGACTGATGACTACTGAAAATATTCTGTAGAGATTGTTCATTCTTTGAGCCCATTCTCCATGTCATGTACTATACTAGAAAGTGGGATACAAAGTTATGTCTCCCCCCATGAAGCTCACCCTGTAGAGGGCAAGTGGACAGTCCATTAGAATGAAACAAGTGCTAAATTGGAGGGATATACCAAGTGTTGAACAGTGAGGAATCATTGGCTTTAAAAATAAATAACAAGTGACATTTGTGTTGAATATTCAAAGAAGTGGTGGTGGTTTATCAAGAAGTCAAAAGCATAACAAAGAAAAAATGTAATGGGGCCTAGGGTAAAGAATTATGCTCAGGGAAGTAGCATATACAGAACTATGGAGAAGTATATACTTAAAAAACTATTACTGATTTAGCATGGTGGATACCCAGTTGAAGAGATGAGTGATAGTTATAAGATGATTGATAGAATGAAATAAACACATGCCTGAAGAGTAGAATTTTCCTTCATTGCTTCAGTAACTGTACTGATTCTTTACTCTTAAGGGCTTACCCTTTCTTCTACCTGTTCTTCTTCCTATGTCAGTGATACAATCATAAGTTTCCTAGAACTTGTCATGTCTACTTTGATTTTCAAGTAGATCTTTAAAACCTTAGTTTCTTAATTGGTTTATTAATATGGGGACAGAGATGAGAGGTGCTTTTTAGGGAAAGACAACACATGCAATTGTGACAGGCTATACAGAGAGAGGCCCAAGGGGTAGGGTGGGGTGAATATTGAGAATGAATAACCCAAGCACAACTAGAAGTGACTTTTCATGGAGAGTATGGAACTACCCTTGAGCTGCCTAAAATGAGTATAGAAACTAATAGGAAACCAAACTGAGATCTCTTCTTATTAATGGATGGTGATATTCTACAGCTAGAGCTATAGAGACACAATAGGGAAATTATGTGAGGCTTGAACATCTATAGATTCATGGAATAAAGTTAAAGTTGGTGATTTCATGGAATCAGGGACAGGAGGAAATGGGGGAGGGGAAGGATTAGGGCCAGAGTAAGGGATAAAGCTTAGGTAGAGATTGAAGCTCAGGAAGAGATAAGGTTGGTAAAAGTACAAAGTTGGTTAAGTCTTCTGAGATGGAGTGAAGAATTAGAAGAAGTATCAGGGATGTCTGTTGATCTCTGATCTTGGTAATAATATGGCTGTTGTAATGAGTTCATATCAAAATTGCTGCCTCCAAACATTGCAGTAAAATGTTCTTTGAGCTAAGAACATTTGCCTCAGTGGTGAGGCAGGGGAAGATGTTGGGATCAGAGATATTCTGCCTAGAACAAAAATTCAGTGCATGTTTTCTGTGGGAAGGGGATATATCAGTTATCCCAGGAAAGATGTTCTTAGAAATCTGGTAAAAGAAAAAATTTAGTGTTTGTAATGGAGCCCTGGGTAACTGCATCTCAGATTTTCAGTCAGAAAAGAATAACTATTTTCATGTTAGGTGATTCAAGTTAGATGATGATCTGGGGATCATCAGAAATTCTCAACATCTATACACAGTCTACATAGTAAGCAATGATAAATGTGCTTTGCAGAATTTCTATTAATTATACTTGTTAATGTAAATGTATGTTAAGAGTGCTTACCTAATATTTCAAATATTCTCAGGAGTTCTGGCAAATGATGAGGATGAATGTCATTCTCTTTTTTTCATGAAACTACTTGCATAGAGAATTTATAAAGAATTTTATTGTTGTAAATAATATATAATTTTAGTTCCATTGTGAATAGGTATGCCATGTTGATATGGTTGTGAGCAGACAAGCATTTTGCATAAGTAGGAAATAATTCAATAAGAAAACTTATGTTTTAATTCTAAGAGATTGAGTAGAGTTGGAAGGTAATGGGTCAGTAATGGGATATCTGAAGAGGAGTTAGCAAAATGGCTTACATGGGGGTAACATGGCAACAAAAGTTCCAGGCAGAACTGCTTGTAACCCAGCAGGACAAGGAAATATATGAAGATAAGGAAACTTGGTCAGACGTCTTAAAGCAGTTGTCATGGTGGTTAGCATATTTAAGATTCAAAGATAATAAAAGTGAAATCATAAACCAATAGTCATTGTTGAGAAGAACAGGACATGAAGAAGGATAAACTCTGATGCATTCCTACAAATGTGCTATTATGATTCTAAGCTTGATTTTAATGCCTCTGAGAGCAACTGAGATGTATCATAGAGCTTTATACTCAAAACTATTCATTTCTTTATGCGAACTTCTTGAAGGCTTCTTGCCCATTCAACAAAGAGAACTAACCTTGGGAAAATTTTCCATGGATACTCCTTCAGGTATTTTCCTGGGCAACATGGAAGCATGGCAAAGGATGTCTTGGTTATAAGCTGTAGATGACCAGCCCAATGGGCCAGGTAGCTTGGAGCATGGAGAGGACCTAAGGAAAATGGGCATCTTGATTCTTACTGCAATCTGTCAATGACAGATGTGCACAGATGAACTGAGAATTTCTATTTAAAATTTCATGGAAAACATAATGTGCAGCAATTCACATTTTATCTATTTTTGAAATGTTATTGAATCACATATTCATAAGAAGGACAAATATTGTAAATGTAGTAAACATTAAAAGCATGACAGTCTCTCAAAGACATTTACCAGTCTCAGCAATAACTCTTAAACATTAACACTGAAAATGCCTGGCCAGAAAGTAAGTACTTCATCACCTAGAGGAGCATTTTTAGCTGGGCACCTCGGCTGACACTTTGCTTTGATTAGGGTTTCTGCCAATAGATTTGATCAATGTTCTGCTTGCCTAGTGGAACCTCCTAAATTGTCATTTGCAGCTGTCACTTTTCAGGGACTTGCAAACTCTCAGATCATTAAAGTGGCATGCCACATGACTTAGATTTGACAGACAATCACTTACTAAAAATATCTGTCCCGATCAGTGCTAATGTTCTAAAGGGATATTTTCAGCTTCTTGTTCTCTCTCCCTCTCTGTGATGACACTGTACCCAGTGAGTTGAAAGCAGCAGAAGAAATAGCATTATTAAAGGCAGCAGGTTATCACGGTGCACAGCCTGCCAATGGGGATTTGGGTCAGAAGCAGGAACCCATGCAGTTCTGTGAAGGCCTAATCTCTGTTGATCCTTGTAGCCCATGGACCTGTCACTGCACACTCCTATGCCTCTCAAATAGTCATAAGTCTTCTCTCCAAATGGCCTTTAATTAGAACTGCTGACACTGTTGCTTAGTTGGGTAGGTTTGATCTGACTTTGTTCGAGGCCATTATAATCTCTCGCGGTTCATGCTCAGTTGGTGTGTCAGAGATTAGGGCCTTGCATGATTTCTCAAATTGACAAGTAGTGATGGTTACGGTCTGGGAAGGCTGGATACATTGTGAGAAATGGATCTCAGGGGGAATTAAAATAAAAAACATTGCAAGGTTGATCTATGGTCTCCTCAACCCCTATGTTGCATATATCAAGGTTTTTTGTTTTGTTTGTTGTTTTTTTTTTAAACACAATAATATACAGCAAGGTAGAAACCCACCTTTTAAACTGCATTCTTTTGTGAATCTTACTTACATGATATGTACATTCTGGGAATTTTAAATGCAATTGCTATTGGGATTTATCCTTTCCAATGTATATCTTTATTCCTGAGGTGGTTGTTGTATAAATGTTCCTGACATTTCTGTTGAAAAATACCTCTTTCCAAGCTGAGTACCACCTCCATAAAGATTCTCCACATGAATAGAAATCAGTTGTTATTTCCCCCATGTCATATCTTCAAAGGTTCTTCCTTTTACTCCATATCTAGAAGCCCAAGTTTGTACTGATTAAATATTTCACCCTAATTATTTGCATAATATTGTTTTACCAAATATTTTATTATTATTAAACACAATGAAAGTGTATTTTTTTCTTTCTGCCTGTGACTTCTCCAGTACTTACATTTTTTAAATATTTGTTTATTTTGAGAGAGAGACAGAGAGAGAGTGAGCACAAGCAGGGGAGGAGCAGAGAGAAAGAGGGAGGCATGGTATCTGAAGCAGGCTTTAGGCTCTGAGCTATTAGCACAGAGCCCAACACAGGGCTCAAGCCCACAAACCACGAGATCATGACCTGAAAGAAAGTTGGATGCTTAACCTACTGAGGCCACCCAGGTGCCCCAGCCGGTACTTTAGAATTTGAATGATGAGCTCAGTCAATAAGCCAGAGCCCACAGGCTACCAGATTTCTGAGCTACTTGAGGCAGGGACTGAGCAAATATAATTAGTGGTATCAGTTTCACAATATGATTGGTTTTAGATTGTAGGTTTCTTTTTATTAACCTACTCTGATGGAGTACATCTAAGGAAGGGCTATGAATAATTATTTCAGTTAAAGAATCCTACAGGTACTCCCTCTCTTCCGGCTAGTGTCATAGGCATGTACTTTTAAATTGGATTCCTTGCTTAGCACTCCACATGAACTAGAACACTTCCTGAAACCATGTGTCTTTGCATGGGAACTCTGACTTTTGTGTGGCTCCTATCTGCTCCCTCCCTTCAGGATCTGTATTCTGCTCTTGATTACTCTGTAATTAACTGGAACATTTTCACAAATAGTCTGAAAGTTCTTCCCATGGTATCCTCTTCTGGAATTAAGTTCCCCCAACTCTCTCCTGTCGATGAAGGTGCAACCACGCTTAGGTTTGTGAAGCTGCTCTTCTCCCTGGCCAGCCTCACAGCCTATTTTCTCCAGCTCATCCAATAATCTGTAGAGACTGAGGCTGTATCTAGTTCTAGAGTCCTCTGCTCCCTATTGACCAGTTGTGCTAAGATTCTAAAAGACTTCATACGTAAGCCTTCTCTCAATATAACCCATTACTGGTAACACCAAAATTAATAAAGGATTTGAGAGAAAGGAAAGGATTATTTGTTGCCATTCTAGAAAGGCTATTTAAAATTTTTCTGCAGAACTGTATTAAAATCACAATATGTCTTTTTGTTGTTGCTGGTTTTCGAAGTTTTTAATTTTTATCTAAGTAAGATGTGTATGTTGTTAAGATATGCTAATACTTCAAGGCTTATAATGGCAAATCAGGAGTTTCTTTCTTCAGTTTTTCTTTCACCTGATTCTCACTCCACAGGGACAATTGCTTTAAGTGCATTTAGCTATTTCTTCTGGTATGTAATAGTATATTTTTAAGATAATGTGTATGTTATTTATCTTATTTTTTGGATTTTTTTAAAGTTTATTTGGGAGGGGGGCAAAGAGAGAGAGGGAGAGAGAATCCAAAGCAGACTCTGCACTGTCAGCATACAGCCTGCTGTGGGGCTTGAACTCATGAGCCAAAATTAAGAGTCAGATGCTTAACTGACGGAGCCACCAGGCACCTCTTATCTTTCAGTTTTTGAAATTATATTTTTATTTGAAGCTTATGAAAGATAAGGCTCATAATTCTCACTCCCTTCCTATTGCCATATACCCATGCAAGTTTCCCTCTACCTATACTCTGAATATATCTACATTACCATTTAGATTGGATAAAAATTTAATATGTATTTTATTCTGACTAATAACTCTGTTCATAGCTCTGCTATAGGGTATACTATGATTATGTTTTCCTTCTTCAACTTTTAATTTTTCTTGGGGTTAATTATCCTATTTTTGTTTGCTCAGTTTTCTGTTTATATTTCACTAATTCATCTGTAAACTCTCAACACAGCAGTGACACTTTTCTCAATATTATCTAAATGGTTGAGTAATCTATAGCGGGTTTTTTCTTTTTTTTGGCTTTTTGTCTTTTTTTTTTAATGGTGATATCTCCCCAGGATTATCTCTTCTTTCGGTTTGGACCATTTGTAGTCTGGGTTTGCTGCATAGGAGTCACCCTGAGATTTCCTTTCACCTTCTTTCTAGGAGTACCTTAATTGACCTCCTGATCCAGGATCTTACATTTTTATCTTTATTGGTTTAATTCATTTATTTTGGTAAAACATATATGTAGCAGTGATATTAAACCATTGCCACCATGATTCCCATATCCTAGTATTTATGCCTCTGTGTGAGAGGTACCTAGTGACTTGCTTTTAGGCAATAGAAAATGGCAAACATGAGGGCTTATCAGTTCCATTATTATATTACATAAGATTGTAATGCTGGTCTTGCTATAAGACTCTCTTCCTTGCTAGAATTAAAAACAAAACAAAACAAAACAACAACAACAAATACAAGCTGCCATACTGAATAGAGAGGGTCTCATGAAAAGGAACTGAAGACACTTCTGGCTGACAGTCAGCAAGAAACTAAGATCCTTAGTCTTGCATCCTGAAAGTAACTGAATGCTGGTGACAAACAAGTGAGCTAGGAAGGAAATCCATCCCTAATCAGACCCTCAGATGAGAGTCTTGGTCATCATCTTGATTATAGCCTTGAGGAGGACATAGCTAAGTCATACCCCTAGATTCCTGCCCCACAGAACATGTGAGATAATAATTGTATGTAGTTTTAAGACACAAAATATGTGGTAATGTTATTGCACAGTAATAGGAAATTAATATTGCACCAAGTTTGATGATGATATTATGTAGTGAAAGCTAACCAATTCATTATCTTTCAATACCTCCCTGAGAAAGGGTGCATAGTTTGCATATGTGAATGTGCCTTTCTTCTACCCTTACCCTTGATTGATAAGTTTGTTCTGTAAGGAATTACAGATTGGAAATATTTTTTTTAATACAGAATTCTGAAAACTACATTGTCTTCTAATCCATAATGCTGCTATTTGGAAATCATATGAGTTATAATTTTTAACCCATGTATCTGATCCCTACTTTTTTTCCTTTCCACAATTGTATAGGATCTTTGTGTCATGCTAAATGTTTTAAAGATACTGATGATGTACATTGATACAGATCTTTTAGGTGGTCCTTGGCAATTTGAGAATAGGTATCCATTGATTTGGGGAAATTGAGACTTTTAATGTTAATTTCATTGATTTTTTTCCCACTGTTTGTTGTTGTTGTTGTTGTTTGAGATGGGATTTTTTTATTAATCCAGCTCCTGGACTGATCTTCAGATTTCTTATTTTTTCTCCATTTTCTAAGACCTTTAATATTTTCTTATGTCTTGGGACATTTTCCCAACCTTACCTGCCAACCCATTTGTGAAATGCTGTATTTCATACTTTTAATTCCCAAGTATTTCTTAATGTTCTCACAGCATTTTTTCATATCTTAAGACCTGTGGCTTCTGTTGTTGAAGTTTGTTTTTGTTTTTCAGGTTTATTTGTTTGTTTGTTTTTGCACTGTCTTTACTATATTGAAGTTAATTATTTGTTTGTTTAGGTCTCTGTCTTTCGTGTTAGAGGCATTCCTAAAATGTCTGGTGGTATTTGGCTGTCTACTCATATGTCACAATGAAGTACTAAAAGAATAAAAGCTGTGGATAGTAAGGGATAGGTGATTATATTCTGGTGTATTTCACTGCGGGGGTAATATGTTTCTCCAAAATCAGTATCTGCAGCTTCACTCTTTTTTCTTGGCCTATTTTGTTTTCCAAGATAGAAATCCTATAATCTTGTATTTGGGGTGATAAGCCTGTATGACAACCTTCAGAGGACTGAATGAAGGAGATTGATTTGACTATTCATGTCAGTATGATTTCTTACCCTTGGCTTCAGCTGTACCTACTGTTCCCAAGTCCAAAATCTTTCTAGGCCAATTGCTACAGAATGATACTTTGGTCTTCTACTAGAATAAAGATGAGGTAGTTGGCTCCTCAGTGTATTTTGTACTTACACTCTGATAATATGTATGGAAATAAATTTGCATAAGTCAAAAGGATTACTATAGGATACCATGTTTCATTTGAATGTCATTCAAGTTCCTCTTCTTTCTAACAGGTATTCAATGAGACATTAATGTTCTGTGAATGGGCTATAGGTATGTCAACTACCCAACTACTTAGCCCTTCGAGAGCCACTAAGACTCCAGCTATGAACAGTTGAATCCATTTATCCTGCACAGCATAGGCACATGACCATTTCTAATATGTGTCATGGCATGAAAAATATTGGAAAACACCATTCTCTACAATCTCATCCAACCTACGTTTCTAATCTTGCCTCTCAGCTCTTCCCAGAATAAACCTCTCTTTTTTAGTCAACACAGTAAAATCTTGGATTGCAAACAACTTATTCTGTGTGTTCTACAAGATGAGCAAACATGTCCAATAAATTTTAACTTGATAAATGAGCAATGTCTTGAAATACAAGTAGTACATGACACTGAATGTTATCTGATCACAACTTAGCCAATGGTTCTCTCTCTCTCTCTCTCTCTCTCTCTCTCTCTCCCCCTGTGGGATTGTGAGTGACTGTCTCCCATGCTCTCAGGCCATGGTGTTTGGCAGAAATCAGTGATTTTTCAGAATTTTGGAAGGTGCCCACTACTGGTACTAGTGTATTTTTGTCACTTCAAGGCACCTATGGACAGTTCTTTGCTTCTCAATATAAGAGTAAGCTTAGGAGTGCTTTGTTTCATTCTAGGTCAAACTGCCTGCAGATATAGACCCCTTCCTCTGCTGTCTCATTGCCAGTTACGTTAAATACAATATATGACAATAGTTTATTAGTACTGTAGTCAACATCCATGTGAGCATATACAATGGCCCCCATGCAGAATAAGATTCCATTGAGCCAATCGATAGCAGTGATTTTTTTAGTAATAGTGAAAGTTGTCTTACACAATAATGCTCCTCTCTCTTGTCTCCTTAACACCAACCACTCAGGTTTTCAAAAGTAAGTGCAAGTTAATTTGCTTATTTTTCTTTATAGTTTATATTTTATTTATTATTTTGTATTATATTACAGTATCATAATAATTTTCATATGAATATTTTTGCATTGTGAAATGTATCATCTGAGGTTCCATTATTTCTTATGAGGAAATTTGCTTTAATATAAAAGTGCTTTGGATTACAACCATGTTTCTGCAATGAGCTATGCTTGCAAACCAAGGTTTTACTGTACATGGAATTCCCCCATTGCCATACTTTCCCCCTTCTTTCTTTTATTTACTCATCTGATCTGCTCACCTGTATATCCCACTTACTTAACCTTTAAGTCTAAATTCAAACTTCAACCACTATATAAAGTTTCCTGGATCAATTTAGCTATATATGATGCTTTGAATTCTCATAACATTAATTTTCCATAATACTCATTTTCCTTTTCCTTGATCTATTTTACATTGTACTTATTTATATATAAATTCTGCCCCACTAGATTTTAAGTTTACTGGAGGACCAGGTCTCCAAGTCTTATTGCTTATTCATTGTATTGACCTCTTTGTTATATCATTTCATTTCCTCAATAATATTTTTTGGAGTGAATGAATGTATCACTCTGTCAATTAATACAGTTAGTTTACTATTACACTCTTGACAACTTTTATTGCTAAACTTTAAAGTCAAATCTTTTTACAAATCCAAGTGAACTTTTCATGGGAGCATGCTCATGGGGAGCATTTCTTCATTTTGATGGAATGGTAGTGTGCTGACTGGATATGGGGTGTGATTTTGCTCTTTTGTGAAACTTTTATCAGCAGCACAGTGTTTTTTTTTTTTATCAACATATTCTGTCAACTGGGTTTATGATTTTTTTTGAGAAGCTGTTTGTTTCCTTCAAAATGATATGTAAGCAAATGAAAACCATAGAATTAAGCAGAGCATAAATCAGTGCTCTGCAGAATTTCACCTTTGTTTTCTCCTTAATCAGTTAGATTTGCATGTATAATGCACTTTGGAAATAACAACCCACTTATATTTTCCTCTGAAGCTAGCTAGCTAGAGGGGTGGTTGTTGTTGTTATTGTCCACAATAAGTACTTTTATTAGCTTTTTCTCCAAACCTTGTCCATTCAAACATCTTCATTTGCTTTGTTTCTTAGTTTACAGAGTGCTGCATTTTCACTTTTACTCCAGCATTCTTTGTAAAACTTCTCTTGTTTTCTCACTTTCTAACATCAGTCTTCATCTAATTCTGGCATTTGACTTGCAATGTGCTAATGCATAGGTATAATTTCTATACTCACTGTCTGGCTGGGTATCATTTATTAAAGTAATGTAAAGTCCTTAAAAAGTAGGGCTTATGGTTGAAAGCCCTGAGTTTGGATTGTAATTCTAGCAGTATTCATTCAGTAGCCTTTGGTGAATTATATCTTCTCTCTGTACTTTTTCCTTCATATAGAAAGTAAATGGCCTAAACCAAACCATATTTCATATTATAATCCTTCATGATTTAAGATAGCAAGAAGATACCTTCCTGACCAGGCAGGGTAAGTTACTCACACACATCCACAAAACAGTGGTTCTAGCCATAGCTAGGGTGGGGGAAATTAGGCTTGACAATAGAATGGAAGCACATCATCACATTCCATACTCATACCCCTAATGTACAGCAGTATAAAGAAGTCACCACTGAGAAGAAAAGCCATTTAAACTTGTGGTGAGATATCACTTTTGATTTTGGCAATAGTAGTCATAAAAAAAACATCAGGGGAAGACCTTAATTCTTTTCATTCATGTATTTCAGTGCCTAATATGCCATCTGTATTACACTAATGCTCACTAAGTAGTTTTTTGAATGAATGAATGAATGAATCCTTAAACGGAGTTTACATTTGTGAGCTAATGTTTATTCTTGACTAAGAAAAAAATTGACTAATTTTTGCTCTATGTTGCATCTACACTTTGAAACGATATAGGCTTTGTTGATACAGATAGCTTTTAGCCACTTAATATGCTATAAGCTACAAGGGATATAACTCTGAAGCCAAACTGCATACATGCACAAATTTCATTGAAAGATGTTTCAACTCAAGGACATACTTTCCTTCTATTCTTTGGATATACAAAGATGTAGATGAAGCACCAAAATAGCCCTTTATATTAAAAGAAAAATCATTTTTTTAGACCTAACTAAAGTCCTACATTTCTGAAAAAGATTTTGTTGGCAAAGTTGAATTAGATTTACAAAAGCCAAATAGATTTCCTTTCACCTTTCTATCTCTCTGCCCTTTCCTTGCTTTCATCCTTCCTTTTACATATATTTATTGTGTACTTATCCACAAGATGCCAGACATTATGGCAGGTGTTAGATGTTAAATCATATATTTGAGAATAGACTGATTGCTGACCTCAAGGAGCTCACCTTCTATTGGCGGGGCTCAGACAGTTGCATGTGGTCAGACTGAACTCTGATAGACAAGCATGTAGGTAGGTAGACCATTACACCCACAAGAGTTGTTGGTGTGCTCCAAGGAGACCAGCTTCCTGACTTTCAGAGAGTGTTTGTGTACACTGAGAAAGGTGCTCATTGCTTCCTTTACATAGAACCCCAAAGACCTGAGAGAACATGAATATGGCCAGCAATGGAGTTATGGCATATATATATATATACATATATACATACATACATACACACGCATATACATACACACAATATATATGTATGTATGTACATGTATGTGTGTATATGGTGAGGGAAACTCACATTAGAAAAAATACCCATTAAACAGTGCCTTCCCTATATCCATCCCCCCATGCCTTCTCCCTAATAGAGCCCCTGAAGAGAAGGCCTGGAGGCAGCTGAGTGAAGCTAATGGTCTTCTGAAATTCTTATTCAGTGTCCAGATGTGCTGTGAAGGAGAGAGCAGGGTATGAGAGCAGCACTGTATATATCACTAGCTGCCTGAAGGAGCTGGTTTCCAGAAGTAGAGATTTGCTGCTTTCTAGCAAGGGAGAAGAACACCAGAAGTCAGCAATCCAGAAAAGGCCCATAGAAGGACCAGATGTAGCCACTTTAGAAGTGAGCCAAGAGGGTCCATGGAAGCAGCAGCCGTCAGAGGAGAAGGGCTACAAAACCACTAATTGAGACCCTGATTGTAGAGAATCACATCTTTCCCCATGCTCAGATATTCTTGATGGGGAATTAGGGAAAGAGATTCTGGAAAAGTTGAGACTTCTTACTAGTCAAAAGATTGAGGTCTAGACCATTGCTTTGTGCTCATTTTGTATCAACCCCAAGGGAACCTAATAAGCTACTGAGCATGGGTTGTTCCCTGGGCAAGACTTCTAATAGGTAACTTGTACTTTATTGCCCTAATGTGCTTTATTTGCTATGCTCCTTCTTCACCACCCAGATATTCTCACTCCAGCATCTCAGATGCCTGGTACTTATGTTACCCTAGTACTTCTTCAAGCTACTTATTCTAGGTAGTCATATATCCAGCCCAAATCCAATTATCTCATATTCAGATGTGCTATTTCTTTTCCCCAAAGAAAGTTCCATTTCTTTAATAGAACAGATGTTGGTCAAGTATATGGATTAAGCTGATCCAATTACAATAACTCAAGTAAACCTGAAATCATTCACCACTCAGTGATTGAATGTTTATTTTGTTCTAAGTACTATAATGTATAAGACACAGGTTTTACCCTAATAACTTTATATACACTAGGGGATGCAGAATTTTTTGTGAGAACTATAAAGTTAGGTAGAATGGATTAAGTATCCAGTTTATGGTATGATAGGAGAATTCAGAACAGAAAGAAATCACTTTGGACTTAGAGTAATGAGACTACATGAAAGTGGTAACTTCATCCCACAGACACACCTACATATCAGCCACATTAGTACAAATAACCCAGAAAATTACTGAAAGACTATCAGAACAGACTTTCCACAGTTAGTCATAAAGAGGAGGCCACATTGAAAATGGAAGGAGGGGTGCAGATGCAGGTGGGGATCAAACTCCTGGTGAAGACTAACCAGAAGCAGGAGGGACACAAGCATGGAGAAGGGAGAGGTGCAGACCCCACACCACGTACCACAGACATAGGGGGCCTACACTGAGAAGATAAGTCCCCATAACATTTGGCTTTGAAAACCAGTGGGGCTTAACTTTGAAAGTTATTACAGTAAGTAGGGCTTAACTTTAGGTATTTAAAAAATCAGTTTACAGCAGTGCTATTGACAATAGCCAAAGTATAGAAAGAGCCCAAATGTTCATCAACAGATGAATCGATAAAGAAGTTGTGGTATACTTATACAATGGACTGTTACTCAGCAATAAAAAAAGAATGACATCTTGCCATTTGAAACTACATGGATGGATCTAGAGGATATTATGCTAAGCAAAAATTAGTCAGAGAAAAACAAATATCATATGACTTTACTCATATGTGGAATTTAAGATACAAAACAGATGAACATAAGGGAAGGGAAGCAAAATTAAAATAAAAACAAGGAAAGAGACAAAACATAAGAGACTCTTAAATGCAGAGAACAAACCGAGGGTTGCTGGAGGGATTGTGGGTGGGGAGTTGGGCTAAATGGGTAAGAAGCATTAAGGAAGATACTTGTTGGGATGAGCACTGGGTGTTATACATAGGGGAGAAATCACAGAAATCTACTCCTGAAATCATTATTGCACTATATGCTAACTAATTTGGATGCAAATTTTAAAATTATTTAATCAATTAAATTTAAAAAATAAAAATTTAAATTAAAAATTTATTTTTAAAAATCAGTGGGCTTGGCTCTGGGAGAACTAGAGGGTAATAGGAAACAGCCCCCACCCTTAAAGAGCCAGCATAGTAAAACAAGCCTGCTGAAATATAGCAGAGAAGCAGCAGTTTGAAAAGTCCCTGGGGTATATGTGAAGGAGATTTGTTTACTAATCTTAGAACATGTGCAGGAGGGGCAGGGATCTTTAGGAGACTTCTCCGAGAACAAAAGTGCAAGTGGGTGCCATTTCTTTCCCATCATTCCCTATCCTAGAAAGCCAGACACTGGCTGGGACTAGCACCAATATACTCCACGGACCTGGCTAACACCATGTGCCCTGCCACATGTCCTGCATGCTTGTTCTCCTGCCATGTGCCCCACTCAACTCTCCCTACTCCAAAAGAGTCCCTTCAAAGCAGCTCCTGCTGGTCACATTTTGCAAGCAGCCCCTCTGAGGACTGCTACCAATCTAAAGTGACTCCTGCCCTGGGGAGAGGGAAAGGTAACCACGCATATCAGTTTGACTACAGTCCCAGCGGATAGACTGGGGACAGACATCTAATTTGTCTCCCGGCCCCACACACCAACAAAAATCTTTTAAGAGCAGCACAGGGAGAGAGTCTTACAGTACAGGGTCACTGCAACCCCAGAAGATAGATTAGGGATGGGCATCTGGTCTGACTCCTGTCGCTGTCCACCAACAAAAGCTTCTCTGGGGACAAGGCAGGGAGAGAACCCTGCAGGTTTGTGCTACAGCAACCCCAACAGCTGGACTGGGGGTAGGCATCTAGTTTGATCACTGGTATTGCCAAATTACAAGCCCACAGCAGCCCAGAGTGGCCCCTTAACAGTGCAGGGTGCAAACCTTGCCCACAATAGGCAAAGTGGGCTATTGTAGCCATCTGGATTGGAGGCAAACATGGCCAAGCCACACAATACGGTGTGCACAATCCCCAGAGGGGATACCCCTGAAGTTCTTGGTTCTGGTAAACAGGGGACATTATACTACATGGTACTATAGAACCTCTTTCATAAGGCTACCACTTTCAAAATCAGGAGAGATAGCTGACTTTCCTAATACATAGAAGCAAACACAGACAGAGAAAAGGAGAAAATAGAGGAGTATGTCTTAAATGAAAGAACAGGACAAGACCAAAGCAAACGAGTTAAATTAAGTGGCGGTAAGTAATATTCGTGATAGAGAATTCAAAATAATGGACATAGTGGACTTGAAAAAAAGATGGATGGATGATCTCAATGAAACTTTCAACACAAAGTTAGAAAATATAAAGAAGGGCCAATCAGGGATGAAGAACTCAGTAACTGAATTAAAAAAAAAAAGTGCACTAGAGAGAATCAGCAGCAGATTATATGATGCAGAAGAATGGATCAGCAAGTTGAAAGACAAAATAATGGAAAGCAACCAAGCTGAACAGCAAAAAGGAAAAAAAAAAGAATAATAAAAAATGAAAACGGATTAAGAGAACTCAGTGACATCATCAATTATAATAACACTGCATTATAGAGATCCCAGAAAGAGAAGAGAGAGGAAGAGGAGGAGAAAATTTATTTGAAGAAATAATAGCTGAAAATCTCTTAATCTGGGAAAGGAAATAGACATCCATATATAGGAGGTACAGAAAGCTCCCAAAAAAAATCAATCCAAGCAAGTCCACAACAAGACACATAATAATTAAAATGGCAAAAAGTAGTGATAAAGAGAGAATTTTAAAAGCAGCAAGAAAAAAGAAAACAGTTATATGCAAGGGAAACCCCACAAGGCTATCAGCTGATTTTCTAGCAGAAACCTTGTAGGCTAGAAGGGAGAGGCATGGCATATGCAAAGTACTGAAAGGAAAAACAAAAACAAAAACAAAAAAAAAGCCTGCAATCAAGATACTTTACCCAGCAAAGCTACCATTCAGAATAGGAGAGATGAAGAATTTCCCAGACAAATAAGAGTTAAACTATTTCATCACCACTAAACCAGAGTTATAAGAAACATGAAAGGGCATTTACTAACTAGAAAGAAAAATCTGTCATCAGGAAAGGGCATTTTCTTAGTGGAAAGAAAATTATGAAAGGGAAAAAAAGATTTATATGTAAATATAAACATAATAAAAGTAGGTTAATTATTTATAAAACCATTATTGAGGTTGAAGCACAAAACAGTAAAATCACTTATATATACAAAATCAATCATCCAATTAATTCACAAATTAAAAGTATGTAAGTTATGACATACAAAAAATATGGTGGTGAGGGAGTAAAAATTTAGTGCTTTTGGAATGGATTCAAAATTAAGTGATCATCAACTTAATATAGACTATTATATGCATAGGATATTATATATGAACCTAATGGCAACCACGGTAAAAAACCTATAATGGATATACTTGGATTCCTTTATATTTATTTTTTGTATATCACTAAAGAAAGTCATCAACCTACAAGGGAAGACAGCAACAAGAAAGGACCAGAGAACTACAGAAACAACTGTAAAGAAAAGCAACTAAATGCCAATAAATACATGCCTATCAGTAATTACTTTGAATAGTAATTGGACTAAATGATCCAATCAGACGAAATGGGGTACTGAATGATTTTAAAAGCAGGACCTGTCTATATGCTGCCTACAAGAGACTCATTTCAGACCTAAACATACATGCAAATTGAAAGTGAAGGGAATCTACAGCAATACAAACTTGAATATGTGCAATCTTTTCTGAAAATGAAGAGATGGGTGTTGATACAAATTCTTACAGATTTTGTTTACTAACCCTTTATTAGGGTCCTCAAAAATTTTTAAAAAATGTAGAACTATGCTACAACCCAGCAATTGCACTAATAGGCATTTACCCAAATGATGCAAAAATATGAATTCAAAGGGGCATATGCACCCCAATATTTATAATAGCACTATCAACAATTGCCAAATTATGAAAAGAGCCCAAATGTCAATCAACTGTTGAATGGATAAAGGTGTGGTATGTGTGCGCACACACACACACACACACACACACACACACACACAGGAATATTATTCAGCCATCAACAAGAATAAAATCTTGCTATTTGGAATGACATAGATGGAGCTAGAATGTCTTAAGCTAAACGAAATAAGTTGGCAGAGAGACAAATGCCATATGATTTAATCATATGTGGAATTTAACAAACAAAACAGATGAACATATGAGAAAGAAAAAGAGAGAGGGAAGCAAGCCATAAGAGACTCTTTTAAGTGTAGAGAACAAACTGAGGGTTGATGGAGGGAGATGGGCAGGGGATGGGTTAAATGGGTGATGGGTATTAAGGATGGTACTTGTGATGAGCACCAGGTGTTATATGTAAGTGATGAATCACTACATTTTACTCATGAAACCAATATTACCCTATATGTTAACGAACTAGAATTTAAATAAAAACTTGAAACAAACTAGAAAAAGTGAAGGGGTAGGAAACATTAATAATGCAAATGAGAACAAAAATAAACCTGGGGTAACTATTCTTATCTCAAATAAAATAGGCTTTAAAACAAAGACTACAGCAAGAGAGAAAGGACACTACATAATGAGAAAGGGAAAAATCTAATGAGACGATATAATTGTAAATACGTATGCACCCCACATGAAAGCACCTTAATAAAATAAAATAAATAAAAAAGAAATAAAATAACTACTAATAGAAATAAAGGAAGAAATTGGAAGGGAAGGTAGTAATACAGTAATAGTGAGAGGGAGGTTAACACCCTATTTACATCAATGGATAGATCATCCAGACTGAAAATCAGCAAAGAAACAGTGGTTTTGGATGACACATTGGACCAAATGGACCTAACAAATATTAAAAATATTCCATCCCAGAACAGCAAAATATACATTCTTTTTGAGTGTACATGGAACCTCCTCCAGATACATCACAAGTTAATCCACAAAATTAATTGAGACAAATTCAAAAAGATTGCAATAGTATCATGCATCTTTTCTGACCACAATGGTGTGAAACTAGAAACCAATCACAAGAAAAACTGGAAAGAACACAAATACATGGAGGCTAAATGACATGCTACTAAACAATAAATGTGTCAACCAGTAAATCAAAGAGGAAATAAAATAAATGTAGTCAAAATAAAAACACAGTGGCTCAGATAAAATCTTTGTGATGAATCAAAAGCTGTTCTAAGAGGGAAGGTTATAGCAGTACAGGCCTACCTTAAGAAGCAAGAAAAATATCAAACAACATAAACTTACCTAAAGAGGTGAGGAAAATAAAAGAAACAAAGTACAAAGCCAGCAGAAGGAAGAAAATAATAAAGATTAGGGCAGAAGTAAATGAAATAGAGTTTAAAATATTAGACCAGATCAATGAAACCAGAAGCTGATTCTTTGAAAAGTTAAACAAAATTGATAAACCTTTAGCCAGACTCATCAAAGAAAGAGGAGAGAGGACACAAATAAATAAAATCACAAGTGAAGGAAGAGAAATAACAAAGGACACCACAGAAATACAAGTATGATAAGAGAAGAGAATACTATGAAAAAGTATTTGCCAACAATTTGGACAACCTAGAAGAAATGGATAAGCTCCTAGAAACATATAATCTTCCAAAACTGAATCAGGAATAGAAAATTTAAACAGACTGGTCACTAGCAATGAAATTGGAGCAATAATAATAATGATGATAATAATAATAATAATAACAACAACCTTCCACCAAACAAAAGTCCAGGCTTCACAGGCGAATTCTACCAAACATTTAAAGAAGAATTAATAGCTATCTTCTCAAACTAGTCCTACAAATAGAAGAGGAATAAAAGCTTCCAGAGTCATTCCACAAGGCCAGCATTACTCTGATACCAAAACCAGATAAAGACGCTACCAAAGAAAGAAAGAAAGAAAGAAAGAAAGAGGAAAGAACAACCCACACCAATATCCCTGGTGAATACAGATGCAAAAATCCTCAATGAAATATTAGCAAACCAAGTATAACAATGCATTTAGAAAATCATTAACTACAATCAAGTAGGATTTACTTCAGGGATGCATAGGTCGTTCAGTATTTGCAAATCAATCATTGTTACACATCATGTTAACAATAGAAAGGATAAAAATCATATGATGGTCTCCAATAGATGCCAAAAAAAAAAAAACATTTAAGAAAGTGCAACATCCATTCATGATAAAAACTCAACAAAGTAGGTTCAGAGGTAACATACTTCAAAAAATAAAGGCCATATGTGAAAAACCCACAGCTAACATTATACTCAATGTTTAAAAACTGAGAGCTTTTCCCTTAAGATCAGAAAAAGTGAAGGATGTCCACTCTAACTGCTTTCATTCACCATAGCACTGGAAGTCTTGGCTATAGCAATCAGACAAGAAAAATAAAAAAACATCCCAATTTGTAAGGAAGAAGTTAAACTGTTACTGTTTTCAGAAAACATGATACTATATATATAGAAAACCCTAAAGACTCCACCAAAAAAACTGTAGAACTGATAAATTCAGTAAAATTGCAGAATACAAAATACACAGAAAACTGTTGCCTTTGTATGCACTAAATATGAAGAAGTAGAACGAGAAATTAAGAAAACAGACCCATTTACAATTGCATCAAAAATAGTAAGAAACCTAGGAATAAATCTAACCAAAGGTGAAAGACCTGTATTCTGAAAACTATAAAACATTGATGAAAGAAATCAAAACAACATAAACAAATGAAAGATATTCTATGCTCACATATTGGAAGAACGAATAGTTATAATCTCCATACTACTCCAAAGCAATCTACAGATTTAATGCAACTTCTACCAAAATACCAATAGCATTTTTCACAGAACTAAAACAGTCCTGAAATTTGTATGGAACCACAGAAGACCCAAAATAGCAACACAATCCTGGGGAGTGGTGAGGAGGCTTCAGATATCACAATCTCAAATTTCAAAGCTATTTACCACAAAGCAGTAGTAATCAAATAGTATGATACTGGCACAAAAATAGACACAGATCACTAGAACAGAATAGAAAGACCAGAAATAAACCTACAATTATATGGCTAATTAATCTTCAACAAGGGAGGCAAGAACTTGCAATGGAAAAAAGACAATTTCTTCAACAAATGGTGCTGGAAAGACTGAATAGCTACATACAAAAAGAATGCAACTGGACCACTTTGTTGCACCATACACAAAAATAAACCAAAATGGATTAAGGGTCTAAGTGTGAGTACTGTAACCTTAAAATTCCTAGAAGAAAACCTAGGCAGTAACATTTTCCTAGAAATGTCTCCTTAGCAAGGGAAAGAAGAGCAATATCAAACTAATAAGACTACACCAAAATAGAAAGGTTTTGCACAGCAAAGGAAACAACCAACAAAACAAAAAGACAACCTACTGAATTTGAGAAGATATTTGCAAATGATATATCTGATAAGGGTTTAATATTTAGATTATATAAAGAACTTTTGTAACTCAACATTGAAAACCCACAAATAATCCAATAACAAAATAAGCAGAGGACCTGAATAGCCATTTTTCCAAAGAAAACATGCAGATGGTCAACGAATACATGGAAAGATACTCAACATCAGTAATCACCAGGGAAATGCAAATTAAAACCACAGGGAGATATCACTTTCCATCTGTCAGAATAGCTAAAATAAAAAAAATAAGAAGTAACAAGTGTTGGCAAGGATGCGGAAAAAAAGAAACCCTCCTTCATTGTTGTGAATGCAAACTGATGCAGCGACTGTGGAAAATAGTGTGGAGGTTCCTCAAAAAATTAAAAATAGACTTATCATATGATGCAGCAGTTCCACTACTGGGTATTTACCCCAAAAAATGAAAACACTAATTCAAAAATATATATGCACCCCTATGTTTATTGCAGCATTGTTTACAATAGCTAGGATATAGAAGTAATCCAAGTGTCCACTGACAGATGAATGGGTAAAGAAATTGTGTTAAATGTAGTGGAATATTTCTCATCCATAAAAAAGAATGATATCTTGCCATTTGCAAGAATGTGTATGGACCTAGAGGGTATAATGGTAAGTAAAATTAGTCAGAGAAAGACTAATACCATATGATTTCACTCATAGGTGGAATTTAAGAAACAAATGAACAAAGGGAAAAAAAGACAAACTCTTAAATTTAGAGAACAAACTGGTGGTTGCCGAGAGGAGGTAGGTATGGAGATAGATGATGTACATGAACGGGATTAAGTATGGAGATGAGTACTTAGAAATGTAAAGAATTGTTGAATCATTATATTGTATACCTGAAACTAATATAGCATGATATGTTTATTATATGTGAGTTTAAAAAAAAAAAGACATAGGTATAGGAAAATGTTTACATTGGTAGGAGTGGAGTCATTTCAATAAGGGAGTTCTTTTACTCTTCCCAGGATTACTTGGATTTTTAAAATGAGTGTCTTTTAATCAAATTGCTCTTTAATGGGTGAAATTGCTTCCAATAAAAAAGGGAATGAGAATGGAGTGTCACTTATAGTGTTTCTATTCTTCACTAGGGACTATGCTTTGTGCTTTGCCATTTAAATTTATAGCTCTATGGACTTACCATTATTATCTCTATTTATAGATGAGGATATTGAGGCTTAAAAGTTAAATGAACATGCTAAATGTTCCAAATTTGTGCTAGAATGCAGACTCATATCTACCTTGTTATAGTACTGGACTAATCTTTGGCCAACTATTTTGAAGTATATAATATGAAACATTATTTAAAGCTAAGGGGAAGGAAAGAAATTAAGGCAGAGGAAGAGTTCTATGGTCAAATGACTAGAGGACTGCTTTAAAGTTAAGCAGATACAATTACTATAAGCATTCTTGGAGTCTTATTGTTAATAACATTAAGAATATCCAAGATGGGATACAGACTGTATCATTTCCCTACTTAGACCACAGAACTGGATTTTTGTGGATCACTCATTGATGTACATTCATCAAATATATCTTGGAGAGTGGTGCGTTATATCCCAGAGTACAGAGCAGTTTCAAGTGAGTTGGAGGAGATGGGAAGTAGCTATTTAGGACCCAGAAACCTCCCTTGTTCTACTTGAAGCACAGCATGTAGGCGATCACTTTCTCTAGCTTCCAGTCAGGTCAGCCTTGGCTGAACACATCTGAGGAGCTCAATCAATACTCGGAGAATTGAACTGAAGAGTAAAGCACATCCTCTCATTTCACCAGAGGTGCTACCAACAGCAGAACTATTTAGAGAGTAGTTGTGTGAGGAACTGCCCTGCCAACTGCTTTGATTTGGTTGCTCAGGAGGCAGCAGAAGGTCATGTTGCAAGGGTTTTACCTCTCTGCACAATCCAGTAGTAAATTCCAGTTTCACTTCCTACTCAGGATCATTTCTTCTCCTTACACTCAGACCCAAATTGTGACCTAAAGCTATATGGTGTGTTTTCTTAGCGTGTCAGAGAAACTGGTTTGCAGCACTCTTTTCATCAAACATTTATATGGTTCACTTTGAAGACAAAATATTAAACTTCAAGCTCACCCAGAGATAATTGCAATATTTTAGTCTTTAGTCAAGCTACAAAACCTATAGCATTTTTGTGAGGGATAAAATCCTCTAGAAACTCAAGTCCACATACTCTCCTGAATTATCAAGTGGTGAGAAAATAGGATTTTAAGAACAGAGAAAAGATACCTGATCTACATGACTAAATTTTATCCAGTCACCCTTTCAGTTTTATAGAAATGATTTTATATATGTGTGTGTATGTGTGTGTATAGATATATGCACACATATATATATTTAATGTTTATTTTTTGAGAGAGAGAGAGAGAGCGAGAGAGAGGGAGCACAAGCAAGCCAGGGATGGGCAGAAAATCCCAAGCAGGCTCTGCACTGACAGTTTGATGCTAAGCTTGAACTCACCAAGAATGAGATCATGACCTGAGCCAAAACCAAGACTCAGATGCTCAACCAACTGAGCTACCCAGGTGCCCCTGATATCCATTTAAATGGAACTTTTAGCCTATTAGAAATTTTTTAATATCTATCTTACTACCTTTGATTGTTAAAAGGGAAAATGTCAATTACTCATTGATCTCCATGTTACAGAGGCAGAAACTGAAACCTGAAAGGTTGGTGACTTTAATGGCCACAAAGCTATTCAGTTTATTTAAATGTGTCTCCTGAGCAACTGATATGTGCTAAACACTGTACTAGAACCTGGGAATATGAGGATGAAGATAAATAAGATACTGTCTCTATCCCCAAAGATCTAGCAGTTCAAGGACAAAGGCCAACATGGAAATGGCAGATTGGAATCTGTGGTGATAAGCACAGTGACAAATTCTTCTTATGGTGCTGAAAGAGCATCTGCTTTCTTAGTGAGATATGATAGACATGTGTTGAAAATGATTCAGATCATTGGTTCTTAAATTTTAGTGTTTACCCAAATCACCACAGAGTGCTGGGTCCCTTCCCCAGAGCTGGTGACTCCTCTGGTCTAGGGTAGAGCCTGTGAATTTGCTTTTCAACATATGGTGGTGATGTTGCTGATATGAGGACCATACTTTGATTTATGGACGGGTTGATGTGCAACCTTGGTAGTGTGGCAAAAGTTGAATTCATCATTACAAGGACAGGGAAAGGTATCAAAACTCTGAAAGGAGGTTGTCAAACTGGTTAAAGAATCAGCTCTGGAGCCTGAGAAGGGGAATAGAAAAATAGAGAGTATGGATGGATCCTTGCTCAAGACTGTCCTAGGAGTGGAAAAATTATAGATGTTGGTGACAATGTTTTTTAACATACTGTCTTCTTTGAGTTGGAAGAAATAAAGACAGGTTGGGGCAAATGATTTACCACAGTTGTTTTCATACTGTGAAATGATAGGAATAATTATTAAAGCTAAATATCTATTGAGGTGTCTTGAGGGGAAGAGGCAGGCTTTGTGCCTTCCCCTTTGCTTGAGAATAGCTATGTTTTTGTTTTATGTTGTATCCATTGGGATTCCATGTAGTAATTTATTTTCACAGAAGGTACTATAGCCAAATGGAATTTGGCTGCAATTGAACTGAAATAAAAGGAAGAGGTCAAGGATTTGGGAGTCTTGATGAATTTTGCTGAAATGGGAGTTCTTTGTAGTTCCCATCACAGCTTATGCTCCTTCTGTCTGCCAAGGTGAATTTGTATGTGTGTGTGTGTAGCAGTGATTCTATTTCTGATGATGTTTTCATGGAGAAAACCCAAATGAGAGATAAACACAGCTGTCTGCTAGTGAAAAGGTTATGCACAATTATTCCCAAGGGCCTTGAGAAGGCAAGAAATATGTAGCCCTTATAACTAGACCTATGTCCAGGGGTCATTTGTTTATTGGGAACATGGGGTAATTAGTCAATTCACTGGCCCATTTGGCATTTGTCTTATTGATCCCCTGATATTTTACAAATGTTTTTATTCATGTAATGCTATTTGCTCTCTTTATATAACCCATTCTTATGTGTTTGTTTATGGAGGAAGTGGGTAAAGAGGAGACAGTTTTATACAAAGATATTTATACATTAATGCATGCATCAAAACAAAGATGAAGAGGAACAAGTTAAAGGGCATGTCATAATTTAAGCCAGTGTTTACAAAATATGTCTAGATACAGTTTATATAAAATGATTGTTAGATATAAGTATCTAGATTTGAAACTACCAAATCAAAATTTTCAGTGGAGTACTTTTTGAATCTGCATTTTTAACAAGTTTTCAGGTGGTTTTTATACGATCAGCTCATTGGGTATATAAAACACATAGCTTTAGGCCACCAAGGCACCTATTTATGGTCCTATCTGATGCATTTAACCAGGGCCAGTCTATAATGAAAGAAGCTATGTCTAACCTGTGGGGCAGCCTAACCTTACTGCCCACCACTCATTCACTACTATTATTTTTATTTGTCTCTATGGGTCTTACATCCCCGATATAATGTGTTCAAAATAGGTAGGCTCAAATGATCCTCTGGGGAATAAGCAGCAAAAACTGAAAAGAATATAGGTTACAGAACTACCCTCAGGGAAAAATAGAAACCTATTCCAGGCTTGTAAATGTTTCCTGATTCTCAAGTATTTAAGAATGAGTTTCAGCATTTTGGTACCATTGAAATAATGCAGTTGCTATGGCATATGCAGGGAATATGGGAAGAGATAAACTGATTTAATTATATTATCGCTTTAGATTCTCAAAACAGTTTTGCATTGTAGCATTGTTATCCCTTTTGTAGAGATGGGAGAACTCACCATAAATAAGTCCCTCATTATCACAGCTAATAAGTGACCTAGATTTTTTTTGGTTCTAAAGCATATTTTTCCCACTATATCATGTAATACCTGTGCAACTTATCATATTTCCAACTACCATTAATGTTGATGAATGGCAAGATACATTCTGAGGAAATAACTGTGTATCTCAGATTGTTTGACTAAGGCTCCTGGGAAGGAAGTGATTGTCTACATGGTGCACAGAAGATGAGAACATGCACTCTTATAACTACCCGTGTGTTTTAAATACCAATAACCATTTGTGTGACCTTTGAGAGTTAGTTTTAGGATCACTAAGCCTCAATTTCCTTACCAGTAAAATGGACGTAATTTTTATATCTGCTCAGAGAATTGTTATAAGTATTGCATGGTATATTGTATATAAAATTCTCAGCAAAGGAACTGGAGAGTAGTAAGTGTTAAACACATTGAACATCAACTTGGAGTCTTTATCATCCCCATGTGGTCACACAGGCCCATCTATCCCAAGTAGATTTCACTGATAGATCATATTGTGGTTTCTTTTTATTAAAGTATTTTTTCTCAGAAGCTAGAGCTTTCCCCCATCATATTACTGAAATCAGTTTTTATTTCAGTGTAATTCTGCTTTCATATAATTTAATGATTCTTGATAAGTATATTATTTTTTAAGTTTATTTATTTGGAGAGAGAAAGAGCATGGCTGAGTAGGGGAGGGGCATAGAAAGAGAGAAGAGAGAATCTTGAATAGGCTCCTCACTGTCAGTGCAGAGCCTGATGTGGGGCTTGAACTTATAAACTGTTATATCATGATCTGAGCCAAAACCAAGAGTTGGTTGCTTAACCAACTGAGCCACCCAGGTACCCCAGATAAATATGATTTTTTTAAATATATAATGAAAAATAGTTTGGACCATGCGGAAAAATAGAGGGGGAAAAATAGTTGGGGAGAGGGAGGGAGGCAAATCATGAGAGACTCTTGAATGCTGAGAACAAACTGAGGACTGATGGGGGTGGGAGAGAGGGGAAGGGGGGTGAAGGGCATGGGGGAGGGCACTTGTTGGGATGAGCACTGGGTGTTGTATGGAAACCAACTTGACAATAAACTATTTAAGAAAAAAAATAATAATTCGGGTTTATGGCATCAAGAAAACAGGATTTTATAATGGGAAAGGCTTGAATTTTGAATTCATACAGGATTGGGCCCAAATGTCTCCATTATCGTTCTCTAGTTGTATGGAACTTTGGCAGTTTCTCTAAAACTCAGTTTCCATATGTAAAATAAAGATAGTAATATCTATGTCAAATGGGTATTGTGAAGATTAACTATTCAAAGGATCTAGTAACAGATAAAATACCTGGCAGTTATTAAAATTATCATTTAAGAATGTTTTCAGCAGCAAGTAACAGAAAAACAGCATATATACACAGTGACTTAAACAAATAGGGTTCTATTTTGTTTTCTAGTAACAAAATACCAAAGAAAGATAATTGCTGAGGTTGAATGAGCTACTCAGTAATGAAGGTATAAACTCAGACTTCCATTTCTTTCTCTCAGGCTTAAACACTATCTTTATCCTCTAAAATTGTTACTTCATGACCACAAGATGACTTCTGTACCTTCTGACTTCAGTTTCAAGAAGAAAGAAGAAAAAAATTAAATCTCTTCAGGAGACATAGTCTTTGTATTCAGAAATAGAAATCCTCTGTTACCAAAGTACCCTTTTATAGATCATTGGCCAGAACTGGGCCACATCTTCCCCTTTAGATCAATCAATGACCAAAAGTAATTACCAGGATTTGTCACCTGGGCTAGGGCAAGGAGGGGTCTACCCTATATGAGATAAAGAGATCTCCACCTGATTCCTGAAACAATAGTGTTTTATCAGTCAAGGAAAAGGAAATGGGGGTGGCACAAAGGAGAGGTTGGGTGGGGTTTGGAAATACCTCAGTAGGCATTCAACAAAGGCTAATTTTACTCTCCCCTTACCTAACAAAAATGAATAAACTTACAAATAAAAAAAAATTACAGTCAGTGTACAAGTCTTGATATTTAGTTCATGAAAGTATGACCTCTGAATCCAAATATGCTATAGGATCTAGAAAGTTGCCTTTAAAATAGCTGGACTTTCAAGAAATAATCTTAATAATTTGGATCAGATTTTTTTTTTAGCATTGATTCCAAAGAAAACTGATTTCAATCTAAATATTGGAGAAGATTAATAACAACTGTTGGGTCACTTTCAAAGAATGCTGGTCTTGGCTAAAGACTTAGGTAAAAGAGCTATCTGGGAGGGTAAGGTTTTCCTTGAAACTCTTCCCAGAATTGCATTAGTCAGGGAGAGTAAATGGAGGAAGGGAGAGCTGGAAACATAGCTAAGTGTCAAGGACTGTCTCTTCTCATGTGGGAAAGTTTGACTCAAAACCATTTCATTATCCCAAGCCAAGATCTGACTCCTACCTACATTTCCAGGCCCTGAATCTTACCACTCTCTACTCTTCTACCTCTCCTTCTGCATTAAAGATTCTTGCCTCCCCTGACACCTCAACCAGGGTTGGTCCCCTGTCACAAACTGAGTGCCTGGTATGTTCCTTTGTAACACTTACAATACTTGTAAATGAGTGATTGGTTACTTGTGTAATTATGATTTACTATCTCTCACCCAGTAGACTATAAGCTCCTTAAGGTGCTATATCCTCAGCACCAACAATTGTTTGCTAAATGGCAAGCAATCTATAAATATTTATTTTGAATATATTTAGAATGTACCAGTTAAGAAAATTATTTGAAAATCCAAATATACTGACAGATTGGGCAGGAGAGAGTGAATTTTCACTTCATAAAATAATTTCCCAGAGGAGATCTTTAAACATGGAGCTTCTTTCAGGCATTTAAAGTAGGATTTGATTTAGTATAATTTGATTTGCATTACTTTTCAGAAATACACACACACACACACACACCTACCCCTATTGCAAAGTCATATGCTACAAACACACCCTCTCAATTCTTCATTTCCAGGCATGATCCAAAGACAATTATGAAAAAAATATATAAAAAGATGGGTAGGGGGAAGACATGCTAGTTCTAGATCTAGAATTCTAGCCCAATGATTAACAGGATAGAATAATGATGAGAAAGATCAAATGCATCCTAGGAAAATTAGGATAGGAATATGTGGCCCTAAAATTATCATCGCCTACCCTTTCTTCTAACAGTGGGTTTGATTTTGAGTCAGTTCTAGTGCAACAGTCTGTTCCATAAAAGGCTGGGATGGTTATTCCTCTCTGAAACAGGCCAAGTGGGCTGCTGGCCTAGCACATTAGTGGGGGAGGTGGTGGGGTAGTAAGGATGGTGGTGATAGAATATCAAAACCTGGGTAAAAATGATAATAGCTACTCTCAGACCCTGAATGTTCATTGTGTACTACATATTGTGCTGTGCAGTGGACTTGGATGGCTTCTTTAAAACTTTGAACTCCTACCTGCCATTTACTTTATAATGTTTAGAAATTTATTGGATCTCTTATCATTCTTCAAGTGAAACAAATGATGCTTCTTTTCATTTTCTCGCAAAATAAAACTCAAAGTAGATGATGGATGTGAATACACTCTGTCACCTGTAAAGCATTATAGAAATATAAGACATTTAATCAGGCCTTATATTTTTATTTACTTACATATTTCACATATAGTTATATATGCTATGCCTATTTATTTGTTTTATATTTTGATTTCTATTTGTATTTATTTTATTTAAACAGATCTATGCTCAGAATATGATGGTAGCTGAAAGGCCATCTAGTTAGTCAAACTTTGAGACTAAAGACGGCCTTCTTGGGAAAAGAGAATCCAAAGTTGCCTCTTAAAGGATGAAGAGGAGGTGGCCCAAGTGAAGTGGGAGTCCAGGGTATACCAGAGAGAGGCAACAGGATAAGCGAAACTAGAAAGGTATCCAACAGTAACCAACAGTTGGCCCTGGGAAGTAAAAGCAGTTTAGAATTACTAGATATAGGTTTTGAGTCAGTGTCAAACAGTGAGGCTGGAGAATTACACAAGAGCCAGGTTATCTAGGGCATCTCATGCCCTACTAATGTGTTTGATCTATATTTATGGAGAACAAATGGACTGCTTTAAGCAGCGGTATGACATGGCCATATATGTATTTTAAAAGGATCCATCTGGAGCTAGCATGAAGGATAGATTTGAGGGGAACAAAACTGAAAAAGGAAAGTTAACTTAACAGGCTAAAATAGTAAATCTAGCCTTATGATAAGGCCTCAACTGGAGTAATGGTAATTGGGATGGAGAATACGGAATAGATTCCCTAAATATATGTAGATCAGGGAGAAGTTTCGCATTGGCAAATTCTGGTTCCTGATTAAATCTGGCAATAAAGAAGAAAAAAGTAAAAGAAAGTCCACAGTGAGTCCAAGATCCAGAAATGTTTTTCTGGATAGATGGACAAATTGATGTAGGGGTAGATGAATAATTTGGGTATGTAAATACCGAGATTGATTTGGTTCTAGACCTCATGAGGTACCAGAAATTTGGTTTTGTTTTTACACTTATAAGTGTGTTTACTCAGCCAAATTATTCAGCCATTCAAACACCAAAATCCCATGAATCCTATCATGTACCAAATACTGTGCAGGGTTCTCTTGGGATATAAAAATGAGTAACATTGTCCACTCCCTTCAAGTAATTTATATTCTTGGTAGAGAAACAAGATTAACAGAACACAAGGCAACCTGGGGGCAAAGGATGTGTGTGTGGATGAGTGGTTCACATCTTCAGATATGAAAGAGATGGAATGGGATGCATTGGATGGCTTTATGTTGCATGTGCAACCTTGTGGAGACTGGAAGGAAAAGGACAACACACTCAGGTCAGAAAAGCGGGGAAGGAATTAATAGCAGGGAGACTGGAAAGAATTGAGGATGAGAGAACCGACAGAGCTGTGTTTGGGGGTTGTAAATAGGCTACTGTGTCTGGAGAAGCTTTTCTTCTTGCCTAGTCATATATGGGATATGCCAGGTGGTCCAGCCTTTGCATGGTCTTCTTTGCTGTGTCATAGGAGATCTCTGAAGGGACCTTTCGGATCTTCCAAATGTTTTAGCTGTCAAGTGACTCACCCTTCTAATTGAACATTGAACCCTAATATATAAAATAGATAACAGGTGAACTGAGCTTACTGAAGGTGAGGGACTGACCCTTGTTCAACCAACTACCTCAGAGATGACTCGTAAGACAGTTGAGAGAAAGCTCTGGTGTTCTAAACCTCTCACAGTTTGGAAACCAATGATTTAGTTCAATCTCTATTTTAGAGATCAGAAAACTGGTACCCAGAGAAAGTGTGAGTTGTGTTTACAGCCACACACACTAAATATCTCCTAAATCAGTGGAGGTAAGCTGGGACAAGGCTAAACTGGGATAGTTTCTACATTCTTGGTTAAAACACTTGCAACTTGTTAACATATGCTGTCTGGGTTTTGACCCCCCGCCCCCTTTTTTTTTTTGACATTTTTAAGTTGCTGTTGCCTAGGTAGATCCAAAATATGTGCAAAAGCCCCACCTGGTTTCTAATGAAGGTAGTCAGAAGCTACTCAGCAGACTTCCTGTTTGTAAACAATGGCCAGAGAGAGGGAATTAGCGTTTGGCAGTGGGCACAGTAATAATGTGCCTTGTACTGCCTTAAAGAAGAGCTAATTTCCTCTGTTCTGTGTTCTGAGGAAAATATCCCTACTTTTGACAGATGTTCTAATTCAACAATTAGCAGTGACTATGACATGCAAAAATTACCAGTTGCTAAAACCTCACTTAGTCAAATGGGAGACATAGAGTATTTTTATACCCGGCAGCCTTGGGCTGTGTAACTAGAGGCACACTCTTGCCCAGTATTTCTCTGGCTTATGTGTTTCACCACTAACTGTAATTTATTTTTAAATATTCTAAAAATGTGCTCATCACCACAGCTTCTGGGTGGTGGGAAGAGAAAAGAAAAGCATGGGATGGTATATGAAATGGCATCCACTAAACAGCTTCCTTACTAGCCTTTGGTACCATTATACCATGGGATAGTCTGGCAATCTTTGTTCAGGGCAGCTTTGTTAAGAGACCCCCCAAAAGGCACATTTTTTGCCTCAGCAGATGAGTCTTTTCCTTGCCACTCAGATGTTCAGAGTAAAATTAAGTCAGAAGATTTACTTGGTTTCAGTGCTCCCAGCTACTTTCTCTGGATTCCTCCCTCCCCTAATTAGTAATAACATACATCCTACACACCAGATATTTTCCACGTCTCCATCTTTCCCATAACAATGTCTATTCTCAGAAAAATTCATTCTCAGTATTTTGAAATAACTACAGAGCCTCAGGATTAGAAAGTCATTGATAGCTATGATTTCTAAACCTTTTGGACTTCATCTCTTTTAGTAAAATAAATGTAAACATATGTGTATTTATACACATATACAAATATAGAAATGAGCAGGCACTTGCAATATGAGGGTACTCATAAAATACATGTAAACTCGAAAATATTAGTAAATATAGTAGAAATAAATAGTCTTCTTAATAATTTCAGTAATTTTGGTCAAGTTGTCAAATCTGATTTGAACGTCAACCTTTACTTTTTGAAGACCTCATACCAAGAATAGAAGAAATTATTTGTACCATTTGCTTGTTGTTAAGTATCACATAAATCATTTGTATTATCTTCATATATAATTTTTCAATGGGAATCATTATAAGTCACCAGTGCATTTTGTGAGGGTTAGCTTATTTAATGTCAGATGATCCACTCTGTAAATCTACTTCGTGTAAATGATAATATGTGACAATATCCCAAAAGCAATCCCCAAGTGCAGGTGCCACTGGCAATTTCACCTTTGAAGTCCTATTCTTCCAACAGGTACTTCTTTCACTGACAGACTCCAGACAAGAGGCTGGTCTCAATCTGGATATTAAATATTAGTATCATTCCTCATTCTTTTATATTAAATAAATAAAATCTTTCATATTCATTTCCCATTCCTTAGTTGTTCATCTTGAACATTATACTTCAGAGACTGCCAATGGGCCATGGTTGGTGGGTCCCTCTGTTCTCTTTAGAAGAAGTCATTTATATATCTGGATTGCCTGAATGTTCTGCATTGGATGTGAGGCCTTGGAAAGAATCTGTGCAATACAGGGGTAAATGCTCAGTGGTCAGAAACCTGGTTTCTAGGAGTTAAGAATTATACACAGTCCAATTCAAATTATTTAGATCCACATTTACAGGTGAAATGCCTCCCAGGAATTTAAAGCTAGCCTGGCTGTGAACTGATCTGACTTCATAGATGCTACATTCTAACGATCAGAAGGACTCTCTTTCTACTTGGTCCCCAATTCCCTTCCAACAGTCTTCTCACTCTATCTCTAATGGTGTGATTCCCTTTCCACTTCCTGGCAGTTGGGTTGTCTGCTGTTTTCTCCTGCTCACCATTCAAACAGCTGTTGTACTTTCACATTGGGCATATCTTGCTCTCCACATCGAGCTCCTTCTCAATTCTATTCTACATTGTCTCTCATATTTCCCTATCTTCACTCTTAACACCCTAATTCAGGTCTTGTTATCTCTTATTTGAATTGGTAGAACAGGCCCTCACCAACATCTTCACCTCCTGTTTCCCCTCACTCAAGTCTCTTCTCCATACCACTGCTACTTCCAAATGCGCCTCTTCTTGGTTTAGGTTTTCAATGGCTCCTCCAATACCTATATATTAATTAAATCAGTAATTCAGGATGGCATTCATGTTTATTGTATGTGCCCAGTCTGCCTTTTCTGTATTCCTGCATTTCTCTGAAACTCTTTATTTTCCATACAAATGATAATATTTTTTTACTATTCAATTAACAAACTACACATTTTCACACCTTCATGCCATTGTTATCAGTTTCCTCTGCCTCAAAAATAACCCTCACCTGCATGATTTAATCCATTCATTCAACTGCTACTTTTATTTATTTTTTTTTAAATTTTTTTAAATGTTTTATTTGTTTCTAGGAGAGAGAGAGAGAGAGACAGCGTGAGCAGGGGAGGGTCAGAGAGAGAGGGAGTCACAGACTCTGAAATAGGCTCCAGGCTCTGAGCTGGCAGTCAGCACAGAGCCCGACGCGGGGCTCCAACCCACGAACCACGAGATCATGACCTAAGCGAAAGTCGACGCTTAACCGACTAACCCACCCAGGCGCCTGTCAACTGCTACTTTTAAATACATATTAAATTTTTCAAAATCTCTTACCTATAATGTCTACCTGTTTTTCCAAGCACATAACAAATATAACTTCCTCTATTAAACCTTCCTTGCCTTCACAAAGCAACATGATCTCTATGTCTTCTAAACGTTCTTAGTATTTTATTTGTGCTTTTCTTATGACATGATTTTTGGTTTGTTTTATCTTATACTTTGGCTTATTGATTAACAAATACCTAAATGTGTGTCCCATACTGTGATAGATCATATAATTGTATCTAATATTTCTCATAATCCTTGCTAGGTCCATAATTGTATCTCCATTTTAAAGATTAGGAAAATGAAGCTGAGGAAAGCTACTTGCCCAAGTCCAAATTACTAATACTTTTGGAGGCAGGAATCACACCAAGTTTTCTTTCTTGTTTATATAATGCCCTGATTATGATCATCATTATACTTCTGTATCCCCACAGATTTCTTGAAGACATGGGCTGTGTCTTATTTATCTCAATGCTACTACATGATACTTATTAAATGCTGATTCAGTTTCACCCATTTGGATGGTAGCTAAGGGACCTTGGGGAAGGGAAGTAAAACAAGTTGGTGGTCTCAAGATACCTTAGGATTGGCTAACCCTGCTAGTATGGGATTTTTACACAAAAGGGCCTGAATAACTCAGTCAGCCTCAAGGCATGTAGGTCTTAATTTTCTAGCTTTCTAGAAGTTGCTACTATGTAACTCCTGGATGCCACACAATCTGTTGTAGCTTTAAATATTCACTATGTTAATGCTGATTACTGAATAAAGTGGCAATTAAGTTTTCATGGCATAATTTGTATGTTTCACCAGAGCAGTGCTAATAGTACACTGTGTCTGTCCCTTCAAGAACCCACCTGTTTTTTTGAGGAGAGAGCAGCAGGCCGCACTGTGGGCTGCTCAGTCAAGTGGTAGTGTTAGTTAAGGGATTCAATCATTGCATCAAGAGCCACAGAACATCCAGACTACAGGAGAGGTAAAAGATGTGTACATTCCTTCAACCCTGCCCTATCTGGACTTAAATTGGTCTTAGACTCAAAGGAAACCTTCCTTTCTCTTCTTTGCTAGTTTATATTTCTGGTGTTTCAAAATGTACCTGGAACCATATTTTATAGGCTTGCTCCCTTCTCACCAGAAGGCAAGACCATAGGCTTCTAAAATTATACCTGTGCCACAGCAATTTCTCTGTCATGTCTGTCTCAACTACACTTGTGGTCTTGACTTTGGTTTCTCAACCTTTAGCCTAGTTTCTCATCTCTGCCCCATCCCTTTGGACCAGAACCTTCTTTCAGACTAAACCTTCATTTATTCAGCCTACTACTATTATTTAGGGAACTGATTTCTGTTCTTTTTTTGTTCTGGCTTTAGGCCCCACAGGCAAGGGACGTCTCTCGCTCTTGAATCCCAGCCTGGTTTATACTCTTAAATAGACCTTTCTAGCAAACTGAATTGTAGGCAGGTAGGGTTAAAAATAGGAATAGGAAGGATTGCAGCTGGAGTGGACTGGTGTAGCTATAGAGCTGACCTGTGAAGAGGAAAGCCATCAACCATAATTTTATGTCCATAGAAGCCTAGGGGAGGGAACCAGCATCAAGGCCCAAGATGGTTCTATCTTGTGGGCAGGAGATTAGAATGTTAATTAGTGGCAGTATGTAAAGTCAGGCTGGTGACAACTTTGTCATTGTGAACAATTTGCATAATTTGGAAAAGTCAACCCTAGCCAAAGTTGAGTTAGGCATAATGAAAAGGAGTTTGGGCTTTGGAATTAAAAGGACTTCAGTTCTAGTTCCTGCTGATCCCTGACTAGCTCTGTGATTTTGGGCAACTTAATCTCTGTGAGCCTTGATTTCCTCACACAGAAATAGGTGGTATAAGAATGCTATGATAAGATTTACATATGGTAATAAATAGCAAACACCTCACACAGGAACTGACAGTTCATATTAGATGGCAGGGTTGAGACACCAGGAAAAGAAGATATAGGCAGGTAGTAGACAGTGGCTTGTGGGTCTCAGCAGTGGAAATGAAATACAAATGAAGAGGCAAGGTCAGAAGATCAGGAATACAGGTGTAACACAGTGAGCCAGAGCCAGGGAAAGACAGTGTTAGGTCTCCCTGGTACACTTGATTCAGACAAGACAAATTTTAGACTTCACTTACTGGTAGGTCAGAGGCTGCTTTTGTTTTCTCTGCCTTCAGCCTTTGTCAAACAATTGGGCAGAGGGCCATTGGAGCCTCCTGATGAGCAGGCAAAGTCATCGTAGAGCAAGCCAGCCTCTCAAGCAGATGATGAGAGCAGCTGCCTGAGAAATAATGGGAAAGGCACTGCCAGCAGTTCTGCCTACCTTACCTCTGCCAGGAGCTGGTGCAGCCACCTGGAATCCTGTCCAAGGAGCTAGGAACACAGGTTGCAGTGGCACTGTACTTGGCTCTTAGGATAAAGGCCCCAATTAAGGCAGATGATTACTGGTGTTCAACAAATAGCTCGGAACAGAGTAGAGTCATCCTTCAAGAGAGGAAGCAGAGCACAAGTCAGATACTGAGATATGCCCATTGACAAGGCCTGCACTGGCTCCTCCTCTGTTGCTTCTTCTGGTTCTTGACTAATTTCTCTGTGCTTGGCCTTCTGTGTTATTATGATAGCCATGCTATATGTATGTTGATATACATATTCTACATATATGCATGTTGATATGATAGCTAAGATATGTGTGTATATGTGTATGTGTCTGTATGCTCACATACACATATGAATAATAATAAGACAAGAATGAGTATTGGAAAATCAATAGGTATAGTAGTCAAGTTGCCTAAATATTTTAAAGGCACCATATTTTCAATATTTCTTTCAATATTAATTATAGTTTCTATAAGCATCCCTACCCTAAACTTTAAACTCCACAAGGTCAGGGAGAGTTCCTAGAGTTTGTCTAGCACAGAATAGGTCCCTGCATTCATTAATTGAATGAATCACCTGTATTTCAGTCCCTGTGTGAAACACTATAGTATATTATTTCTAATTTTTTCACAAACTTATGAAGTATCATTAACCTGAATAATACAAATTTTGTTATAAATGACAAAACTGAGATGGAGAGAAAGTCCATACAAAATTTGTAAGTGGCAAAGCTGGGAAATAACCTTTCTTCTAGCTCATGTATCATATATCATTCAGTATATCATACTATATTATCATATAATATGTCTAGATTTGTGATTCAGTAACATGGTTATTCATCACTGTAGCTCTAAAGTAGGAGGAGGAACACATTAGGAATCTTGGAGTAAAATGGAGAGTATAAAGCATCCAAGAGAGGAGAAATAGGAATCTACCTTTTCCAGAGTGACATAATTAACATTAACACTCTTTGCCTAGTATAGTATTGCCAGATTTAGCAAATAAAAAATCCCAGGTAAATTTGAATTTCAGATAAGCAGCAAATACTTTTTTTGTTATGAGTACATCTCAAAAATTGCATGGGATGTATTTATACAAAAAAGTGTTATTTACCTGAAATTTAAATTTAACAGGGCATTCTGTGTTTTATCTGACAACCCTACTCTGGTTTGGTCTATAGGATAGTTTCAAGAGACATTGGTTAAGGATAATGGAAATGGAGTTCTGGTTGAAGAGGTCACTTACAGGTGGAACAAATTTGTATGACTACCCTTTTAGTCACTCAACAAATATTTTGGGGGCAGTTGTCCCATGTAAGGCACTATCAAGAAGGGAGAAATGTCTGGGTCCTAGGTTATCCTCTTTCGATGCTTAGAGCCCAATAGAAGAGCAGAGGAATGTATACAGGTTACGGTAATATTAGACTGTGAGGAGTAGGTGACACATTGCTGGAAAGTTAATATAGCCTTAAAATAGGGAAGGCTTCTAAGGGAAAAATTTACTCTAGTTAGGCATGACCCAGTGTCATTTTCCTGCTCCCACTTCACAGTCTCAGTTTCACACTCCTGCTGAAATCCTCTCTCCCCAAATGCAAGTCTGTATGGATCCTTGGTCTTTCTTAAAATCCTTAATGGTCCCCATAACCTTTGACTGATACCAAACCCTTCTGCTTGGGATAAAACTCACAGTCTTATAGAGATCCTGTGTATTGTCCTAGCTTCATCTCCATTCTGCCTTGGCTATAAAGAAAAGTCCTGATGGATCAGTCATGCTCTACTTGTCTTCATGCCTTCCCCTCAAGCTGGTCATTCCCTGCTATGGCTTCAGCTTTCCATACATGCTTAATTCCTATTCTCTTATATATGGCTACTAGGTATGAAGCATCTTCTATATATACAGACAACTCTTTACTAGACACTTAAATTAATCCTCTAAGACTCTGTTGCTGAACCACACCTCTTCCTGCCTGCAACCTTGTGGGCTATTACCTTTCCTTTATCAGAGCTCCTATAAGCATGTGTGACCATTGACCGTTTCCAGTCTGTCTTTACTACAAAGTGTGTTCTTTGAGCATAAAGGTAGCATATTACTTTTGTCTGTATCTTCAGGATCTAACACTGTGCCAGGCATGTGGAAATGACTCAGATATTTGTTATGTAGAATGAATAAATATTTTAAGGAGAATAGAACTCCTTGTAATAATGTTACTACTTACTGAGCCAGATCTGTGTTAAGTGTTTTATATTCATGCCTTCATTTGATATTCTCAGTGATTACACAAGGTAGGAATGTTTATTGTCTTGATTTCACAGATGGGGAAACAGAGGTTAGAAATATTAGGTAACTTGCTACTGGTGGAGCTGGCATTCAAACCCAGGAGTGACTAACTGCAAGGCTTATGGTCTGAACCATTAGGCTGTCTTGCCTCTTAAATGCCTAAAACTATCATCACCTTCCCTAGCAGTCACTTACTCTCCCTAATGGATTAAACTCACTTGTCACATCTGACCACTCAAGAAAATCCAGCTCAGCCAAAGAAAACATCTCTGTGGGAGAATCAGGGCTTATACAAATATCCAGACTGTGAGGAAGGCCTGAGGTTTTCCTTTGTGCCCTGTTTGTAATAAATAAGCCATGGCAGCATGCTTAGGTCATTAAGAGATGATAGATGGAGCCAGCCAAACCACTGCTCTGCACTTGGCAAAATGGAACTGCTGCTTTTCCATTTGTGGAGCAGGGTGGTGAAGGGATTCCATAGTCTTTATGTGCTTTAAGAAGACGATTGCACATGGGAGGGGAAATAGGATTTAGGAAATACCTCCAAAGGGATTTATTGGGAATGTCATTACCACAGAATGCAAATGAGTGGCTGTCTAGTGCTGGACCTGAGGTAAAGTGTTGGAGATCTGAATACAAGTTGCTGCACTGCTGGGACCTCAGTGTCCTCCTCCATAAAGTGGGATAAGAGGGGTGTCACATTAGATCAGGACTTCCCAGTGTGTCCTGGTGTATACTAACTCTGTAGGGTATTAGAAGGCATTATATGGTGAAAATTACTTCATATTTTTTAGGAAAGGAAAATGTCTGTTTAGACAAGGTTTGTTGCTGCTGTTTTTTACTGCAGGATTTCTCAGGTCCTTTATGTGTTAATGTAAATACTAATCTCCCAGAAGTCTCATGCTCTTTGGCATTTCCAAACCTGATTAATCACCAAACCACATTTTCTTTTTTTTTGGATTTATTTATTTTTTATTTATTTATTTATTTTTNCTGAATTCTTGGATCAGTTTTAGTAGGCTTCTGGTGGAGTCTGTCGAATTTTCTATGTAGAGTAACCAAACCACATTTTTGAAGACCTTGTTATAGAATAGAATTTCCCAGGACCAAGCTATGGAGAATGCTTTACTAGATGGTAGTGAGGGTCATTTTTCTGAAAGAGAGCTGGGTTGCTGCTTTCACTTGCTAGGAAGCACCTGGGATTGGATAGTGGATCTGATTTATCTTCTGGTAGAGAAAAGGACACGCACAAATATAGTTTTTCGTTAAAAAGTTCTTTCCCCATCTGTGTCCCAAAAACTTACTTAGTGGATAAAATTCAGTCAGTGATAAATTGATCTTTGCAATGTGCTTTGAAAGATAGAGTTTATATCTATATTGAATATTTACATAGTACCACACATTTAACATATTTTAAAAATAAATGATTAATTTAATTTTCACAAGACCCCCACAATAATGGTTGTGCATATTGTATAGTAGATGACATTCACAGCTCTGCCTGAAATATACATATAATTATTTCTATTTAACAGATAATGAAACTGAAGTCCAGGAAGCATGAGTATTAGAATAGCTAATAAGCATCAGAACCAGGAGACAAGGCTGTCTCTTTCCATTGAAGTACCAAGGCAAATTTCAATTCTTTCCCATTTGTATTTTGTTTGTTTTTCTTTTTAAGTCAGGCAACCTAGAGAAGTGGTAATAGATGAATGAAAGCCTTGATACTAATTCCAGACTTCACTTTAGCACCTTTTTAATCAGAGGAAGAACAAGACAAGTTACTAAAATTTGTGAAAATTTGCATCAGTTATCCATTTCTGCATAATAAACCACCCCAAAACTTAAAGGGTTAAACCGTAGACTTTTTGATTTGCTCATAGTACTTCTGCTGGTCTCACTTGGGGCCAGTCACATGCAGCTATTATAGCTCCACTGGGACTGGAAGGTCTAAGGCAGCCTTGTTTTCCTATGTGGTGGTTCTTGCTGGCTTGCAATAGGACTCCTTGTATCCAACAGGCAAATATGGGATTTTTCACAAGGTGACAGCGGCAGTGTGCTCAAGTCTGTTGAAAATTAGGTTTAGGAACTCCCACACCATTAGTTTCTCCATATTCTGCTACTCAAAGCAAGTCATAAAACTAGCCTAGATACAAGACACAGGAAATGGGCCTTTGTTCTTGGTGGAAGAAGCAACAAAGTCACACTGCACAGTGGACTGTGAGCAGGGATTATTGCAGCCATCTTTGCAAATGCTTGGCCACCATTTTAGAAGATAATTTTTAGAACACTTGCCTAGGTAGTGTTCCATTTTCTGAGACTCCACCTCCCTGTTAATGGGGATTCCTCATAAGAGCTGATTTGTTAAGAAGGAGTCAATCCATTATCAAGTTGAGTAAATCAGATTCTTTTCCTAAGAATTTAAAATTGTGAAACAAAGATACAAGTTAGTGAGTCAGTGGTGCTGGAATCAAAAGCCATTCCATGTAGCCATTTCTCCTCCATATTGATGGGGAAGCAAAAATATGCTATTGATTAATTCATTCAAAAATATTTATAGCATACCCTATCACATGTTTGGCACTGCTGTAGACACTGGGTCCATTCTATTGAGTGAGAACAGTGAAAGCATATCCACATGGATGAGAAAATAACGTCCACACATTTCTAAATAGACAGAGGCCCTGGTTACAGAAACTGGAGATGCCTGCCTATACATCCTGCTCTTGTCTGCTCTAATTTGCCTCTAGAACTGTGCAATTAAAGTCTTTATTTTCCTTAAACTGGTAGAAATGGGTTCTGTTAATTCACATCTAAATGAATCCAGATTTAGTATTCTGTTCAGAAAAGCTGCCAGTTACTTTCTGTGTTCAGAGAGAATATAACACTGGAACAAATTGTCTACTGTTCTGGGACTTTTAAGAATTAGTACCTGGGTGACATGGTCATTTGAGTTTAGTGACAGGAAGACCTAAAGATATCAGGCAGAGTCTTCTTTATTTTTATACAATAAAACACTTCTAAATATAGTACATTTTTGCTTACTGGGCAAGAAATGACTTAGAAGAGAGTAAGCTTCTGATAATAATTTCTGATAATAATTATTTAGACAGTTTTCTCCTGATTATGTTTTGTGTGCCTACTGTGTGCCAAGTACACATTCTAGACACATAAGCATCAATCAGCCAAACTGATGAAAGTCCTTGTTTTTACAGATCTTACAGGCTAACACATTGTTCCCAGTTAATGAAAAGTGAAAAAAAAAAAAAGATCATTTTAATTCTTTTGGTCTCTTTAGAAATAGATATTTTCAGGGTGCCTGGCTGGCTCAGTCGGTTAGGCATCCAACTTCAGCTCACGTCATGATCTCTCAGTCTGTGAGTTCAAGCCCTGTTCGACACAGTTCGAGCCCGTTTCAGATTCTGTGTCTCCCTCTCATGCTGTATCTCTCTCTCTCTCTCTCTCTCTCTCTCTCTCTCTCTCTCTCAGAAATAAATAAAACATTTAAAAAAAACATTTAAAACATTTTAAAAAAAGAAATAGATATTTTCTAACAGAGATATATTTTAGGATAGATATTTTCTTAGTGAGAAGTCCATGACTAATAATATACCTAGCTTTAAAATAAACATTATAGCATAAACAAGTGCAATACAAAATGAAAAAAATACAAATATTAAAAAGAATACAGTAATGTTGATATAATTGTTTTTGATAAATATTTCACAGACTTTCTTTCTTTCAACTTTGAGTCTATATTTCTGACCTGGTGAAGTGCTGAGCTGCACTCTGCATTGGGATAAAACTGGCAAAGTCAGGATTAATACATACCATTGCAAGATATGGAGCATCATAACTAATCTACTATGTAAATGTTAAGAGCTTAATTTCATTCTCATTAGTCCTGGGCAGTATTTGTTTCTCTTCTCATAATTATCATTGTTATTACAGGTTTAAATTTGTTGCTTCTTCTATCCTGCCCGTAACTGCTAAAAGACATCTGTTTCACTTTTAAAGTATTTTTAAAAGTTTTTTTATGTTTATTTATTTTTGAGAGAAAGAGAAACAGTGTACAAATGGGGGAGGGACAAAGAGAGAGAGAGACACAGAATCTGAAGCAGGCTCCAGGCTCTGAATTGTCAGCCCAGAGCCTGACACAGGGCTCATACCCACGAACTGTGAGCTCATGATCTGAGCCAAGTCAGTCCTTAAACAACTGAGCCACCCAGGCTACCCTAAAGTATTTTTTAAGGGAAGAATTTTAAATATTTTGAGTTATGTTTTTTATTTGGAAGTTGTTTTTAACTTTTAAAAAAACATGGCTTCTTTTATAATAGTCAGAATACTTCTTCTCAGATGACTGGATTTGATTCTTGATTCTGGGAGTACAAATATTAATATCTTTTCTAAATATTGTATATAGGTTCACATTAAGAATATTTACTAAATTAATTGTCATAACAAACTTTCCAGGATATTACAGACATTTCTGCAGCAAAGGATGTGAAAGATAGAGAGAGATACGTAGAGATACATACACATACACACATGCACAAACATGTATATAAATATATGTGTATATTTATATTTAATATATACATGTGTGTATACATACACACATGTATGTACATATATGAATATATGCATATATTTATATTTGAGATATATATATGTGCGTATACATATACAGTATATATGTGTATACATATATGTATATATGTATATTTATAAATATATGTATGTGTTTATATTTATAAATATATGTGTATATTTATATTTGGCCTCTGATATTCTTGCTGTATTTGTAGTCTGATAAATTTTATTCCTCGTGGACCCTTTAAAGACTTAATCAAAACAGTTGATGATGTATGTGCCTGTACTTGGTACTGTCCCCTTTATTCTTAGCCCACAGAAACATATCTGTACAATTAGCCCTATCTATCAGAAGACTTTGCACAGAGGAAGATATCATATAGTAACTTCAGAAGGAAGGGAGGTAATACAGCTTAGGACCCAAGAATATAGTTTTCAAAATAAGTAGATGGGTTCAGATCCAAGTTTGGCTACTTACTGGCCACATGACTTTTAACAAACTGCTTATCATCTCTGAATCTGAGTTTCCTATCTGTTATGTGGTCACTTGAATAACATTTAGTTCAACACTTTATTATAAGAAATAAATAAAATAAAGCAAGTAAAGCAAAAGGCACAGAGTAAGGTGCTGTTACTGCTAGTGTCAGATGATAGGATAGTAATGGGGGAAAGGGATATGAGTTAGTAGAACATAAACTTGTGAAACTTAAAGCAGAACAGAACCTTATTAATCAGCTCTTCTGAGTTGTTTTTTTGTCAGATGAGTATTAAAGGCCCAAAAAGGTTAAGGGACTCACCTAGATTCACCAAGCATGGTGGTAGTGTTAAAATTCATATACTGCTCTACAGTCAGAGAAAAGATGATTTTCAACTGGTCTATTCTTTTATTTGTCCTTCTCATAACGAGAAGGATGTATCTGTGATCATTATATTAGATTACCTGAGTGACTTTGGCAGTAACTTCAATCCAGGGAGCTACCTGAAACTCTACCACTTAAATGTAGCTTTTTCAAGAAGAAACTTTTGTATCATCAGGATAAAAGGGAGTGCAGTGCTTAAAGAACAGACTATTTCTGACTCTATTAACTGTATTTATATGCTTTCAAAAGGAAATTATTTTGGGCAGATAAGAAGTTAGTATGCTCAAAGGTAATACATAAATTTCCATGCTCAATAGTTAGGACTTTGAGCAGGCTTGTCTGTGATGCAGCCCACACCATCCAGAGCTTTCCTCCAGCCTCCTAGCTTTTGTGCATTACTCATGGTTCTGAGCAACAAAGCAGGGCAGTGCTTACTGCTCAGGGGACAAAATCATCTTCTGAGGAGGTTGTTCTGAATAGAAATCTACCCCCTACTATCCTACAATATACTTCCCTCTCAAGATGTCTTATGGAATCTGAAGAGATTGGGAGACAATGAAGGAAAGATCAGTTAGCAGTGCATTGTGTGGGCACCTGAGGCTCCCTCCTGGACCAGGATACTGAGTTCTCTGTGCTGAACATCTGTACCTTATAAATAGATCCTTTAAAAAAAATATGTCTATAACTTTCTTATGTGATGTTCTCATGCAAATCTGGAGAAGGACAGAGGCATAAAAAATCATCTTAGTTTGAGATAGCAGCTCAGAAATGCCACGGTGATCAGCTGGTTTGTGCCTCAGGCATGTCTTGCCATCATCTCTGATGGCGAAATGTTTGTTTAATCGGTTCTAGATTGCTAGGCCAAGGTGTTTTCAGGGGAAGGTCAAACAGAGAAGATAATTTTATAAGGTAAAAGTTAATTGCATATAATTAAGTTAGACATCACCCATAATTTATTAGAATTTATTTCTTAATTAAAATTCTTTAATGTTTTATATATGTCTGCTGATTAAAATGGCAGAAGCCTATTTTATTATGATTCAAATAGTTGGGGAATGAATTTAGCCTTCTGGGCCCCAAGTTTCCAGTCTGGGTTCTTTGAAGAGGATGAGACTGAATATGTAGAACTTTTCCTTCTGATGTTCTGGGAATGGGTGTATTTTGCCTTAATACTTATTTTGAGGAATATTAAAGAGTTTAAGTTGCAGAGGCCAAATTATGCTGCTTAATATTAATCATAATATTCTAACTGAATTGAAATATGATGAAGCAGAAAATATTTAAATTTGAGCCCTTGTCTCTACCCACAGTGGCTAATATCATCTCCTTCAACAAAATAGCTATGAATGGCCCTATGTGGATTTCTTGTTGATTCTGCTTGAATTCCTTTTTTTTTTTAAATTTATTCTTCTGTTCCCCTAATCACTTAGAGTACCTTACCTGAGGCATCTTTCTTTAGGGCCAGTTACAGGCCTTTGTGAATAAGATTGCTGTAGGGGAAAGGGATGTAAAATGAAATAAAGTTCATAAAACTTGTTATCTTTAAATCTCAAGCCTGGATATTCTTGTTGGAGCTGTGGTTCATGGAGTAGCTAAGGAGTCAAAGCACTCCCACCTGCTCTGGATAAGTATCAGCAACCTCTTCAATCTGTTTTGTTATATATGTTGCCATGGTGTTAGAAGGCGGTGGCCTAGATAAAGCATTGCAATACTGGGGCTCTTACGAAAGCTTTGTGAAATAACCTGCCTCTCAATCAGGCTTAGATTAGCAAGGGTCCTTGTCTAATTTCCATGATCTGATGCATGCAATGCCAGTGTTATCCATAACTTTTTTTTAATGTTTTATTTATTTCTAGGGGAGAGAGAGACAGACAGACAGACAGACAGTGTGAGCAGGGGAGGGTCAGAGCGAAAGGGAGTCACAGACTGAAACAGGCTCCAGGCTCTGAGCTGGCAGTCAGCACAAGCCCGACACGGGGCTCGAACCCACGGAGCGCAAGATCATGACCTAAGCGAAAGTCGGACGCTTAACCGACTAAGCCATCCAGGCGCCCCTCCATAACATTTTCTAAAAAATGCCCTAAATGATCTCTACTGTTTTTTACATTTCTAAAGGTCCCAAACGTGCCTTGGTTACAATATAATCTTCTTTCTCTATCTATTGTCTCTTTATCTCTCCCTTCTCCCTCTCTCACCTTTGTCTCTCTTATACATAATATTGAGTACCACATATAGTACTGTGCTATAGGAGAATGGTTCCTGGTAACACAACCCTGCAACACATGTGTTATTTCCCTTTTCTTGTACATCTCACACCTGAATGTTAGTTTGAGTGCCATGATCAGGTTACACTGTCAGAAGTTTTGGCAGAGCCAGGTTTCAAGCCAAGTTATATTTGACTTCACATCACCTGCATTTTTCACTGTACATAACTACTCCAGGGGTCTAAGGTGGTCTGGTGATGCCTCCCAAAGCTTGACTAGTAGCTGACTTGTTACTAATTTGTAGATCCCAGGATCTTCTTATTGGTGAGGAAGTTGATAGTAAAATCTAAAGAAAATGAATACCTAAGAGGGCTGAGGGGATCCTGTAAGAATCAGGGAACACCAAAGATCAAATAATTTTATGTATCTATGCAAAAATATTTAATATAACTATGACAACTATACTATAACTATATATGCATATATATACATATACATATATATACACACATATATATATACATATATTCCATTAATCCAGTGAACATTTTTAGTACTAAAGTTTCTTGATCACACCCTATCACTCAATTTAAGTCTTGAAGGAATTATTCCATTCTAAATCCATCTAAGTTTTGAGGATGGTAATTCAGAAAGCTTAGACACATATTATAAAATATTTTGAAAAGTAATGAAATAGTTTGCTAGGACAAAGCCTTTTCAAAAACATTTGGAAAGAGTGATCAGATTGGCAGACCATCTTCTCTCTAGCATGTGGAACAGGAAAAAAAAATCATAGTTTCACATTATGTATGATTACTGTCTTCATATTGTAGGAGAAGTAGAGGGTAGGACCAGTATTTGTTAATCCTCTTAGGAGTCTAGGATTTTGTTATGCATATTCATACATTATCTCATTCATTGTGTACATTCTACAGATGAAAAAACAAACAGAAAACAGATATTCTTAGGTGACTAATTGGCAATTTTTTTTTTTTTTATTTCTAGAGAGAGAGAGAGCGTGAGCAGGGGAGGGTCAGAGAGAGAGGGAGTCACAGACTGAAATAGGCTCCAGGCTCTGAGCTGGCAGTCAGCACAGAGCCCGACGCGGGGCTCGAACCCACGAACTGTGAGATCATGACCTAAGCGAAAGTCGGACGCTTAACCGACTAAGCCACCCAGGCGCCCCGGCAATTTTTTGAAAGTAACTTGTTGGAATTTCTTCTTGATCTGTACTGGTCTACCTCACTATTCTCTTTTACTCCCCACATGTAGAAATATGCTACTGTTTTCACTTTTTGTCTTATCTAAAGACTGAGCTCAAGTATCACTTCTTCTAGGAAGCCTTCCAAGACTAATCTAGTCCACATGTATTTATCTTTCTCTCTCTTAAGAATTCCTATAGGACTAGTTTTCAGAATTACAAATGTAGTTCACCTCACATTGCCTTAACTTTCTCACAAATTTAGTTCATTTCACACTACCTTAAGTTTTTCTCTCTTTCAGCAGAGTACGTCTCACCTCTCTGTCTAAGCTTGATTTTTCTGAGATCCTTGAGAAACAGCTCTACCTATTGTTCTTTTTTTATTCCCAATTGAAGCTAAAAGCAGCTATTCCCAAACATAATTGTTAAATGTTTTTGAACACAGATGAGTCATGTTTCCAGAGTACCCAAGAAGAACTGGACATTGTCATTGGATAACCATGTGTCTTTGGGAAAGTCTCATAATTTTTTTTCTGGGTTTCCACTGCTGAGTTCTAAAATCAGGCTACTTAATTAACCCAACCCCATGGCAAAATTTCTCAATTTTATGAATTGCCAGGGCTTGCCTCTCAAAAATTCATATTCTTGTTGCCCTAGCCCTTTTTTTGTGATTTAACAGGACAGAAAGGGGAGCTATGAATCTGAATTTTTAGCAGTTTCCTTGGGTGACCAAATGCAAGTGGTTTGGAGATCACACTTCAGTGTTCATTGCTGAAAAGAAATGGTTACTAAAGTGGATAAGATTAGAATAACCTAGGATGCATAAAAATAATGTAGATTTCCAACTCTTACCCCAACCCAATGGAATAAGAATATTTGGAATACGCAGGAGGTGGACTTGAATCTATATTCCTAAAAATTTCTTCAGGTGGTTTTGAAATAACCATCTTTTTATTATATTTTTCCTGCTATAAAAATCTTTATTATTTTCATTTGATCCTAAAGCTTGAGAAAAGGCTACAAGGTGGTTAAAATGCTGCCTGGTGGCTGCAGAAAGGGTCACACATAAGCTCTGAGCCCAGGGGAATGCAGAGGGACCCCTCAAAGACTGCTGAGCTCCAGAGGCTTCTAGACATGCTTGGAGGTGAGCCTTTCAAAGAGATACTCACCCCCACCCAGCCTGGGAATTGGCCAGCCTGCAGAAGTTAGTCAGGTAGATAAGTTTCTCCTGCTCATCTAGGAAACGGCTCTCTAGAAAGTCACAGAGATAGGAGTCTGTGCAGATCAAGAAATGCCTGGTTCAGGTTCTTCTTCAAGGCAGCTTCCATGGCATCCATAGTCGTATCCCATTCATCTGGGTGCAACTTCTTCTGCATGCTCTGGGGAAGAGTGGATCTCTTAGAGACTCTAGACACCCTCCACAGTCAATCCTCATAGTCAAAATAGAAGCCCATTGAGAAGTAATTGTAGGAGGCCCACAGATGCATACTGAATAGGTAGTTGACAGTGGCCTCCACACTGACAAATTTAGGAGTTCATGGTTTGTTGGCAACAAGAAGTTAATAACAACAACAAAAATATGGTGTTAGCTCATCCTCAGGATTGCAACTGAGTAGGAGTTTAGTGGGTGGCCAGAGACTGGAAGGAGAGTCCCCAGGTGTGTTTGTTCTAAATACTGTTGATTTAAGAGACAGATTCATAGGATACTGAGGCATACTCTGAAATAACTAGTCTAATTGCCAACTTTCAGAAAGTTCTTTTAACTATCTTCCCATCCTACTTCATCAGCATCAGACTGCAGACTACATCTGCAATTTTGACACCTTCTGCCAGGCCTCTGATTATATCCCATCTCCCTCTCTCTCTCTCTCTCTCTCTCTCTCTTTCTCTGTAAAGGTTGAGAAGGTACCTAAAGCTAGACTCTCATTTTGGAAAAAAAAAATTCCCCTAGAAGACAAGCACATTTCAAATACCATCCTGAGCTAAACTCTTGATTTCAGTAATAAATCTCTTTAAAAATTATGAAGAAAAAATGGCTTAGTGAAACTACTGAAAATTTCATAAAATTTAACCTACATGACTAAGCTGTTGCAGTTCTTTGTATCCAGTTTAACCCACATGGAAGATGTTAAATAACCACATTAAAAACACAATCCAGCAGTTAAATAGCATGGCAGTTACCATGGAAATGTGCCCAACACAGGTGGGTTGGCAGTGTGTGTAGGGGGAATTGTGGAGGGGGATGTATTATAGGTTACTTGAGAGCTGCTATGTCCCATTTTTGTACTTAAGTTATGCATATAGTCAAATAGAGGCAGCTGGACTTTTCAAAGTGTGATCTTCTATCACTCTACCTGGTCAAACAGTTGGAAGGAATTATTTAATTGCTATAAATGCAACAAACTGTACTTTTTTGGTAGAAACATGGTTATTTCTTCCTTCAATTAGAATTCCTGATTTTTCATACATAGTGTTTTTTTTTTTTTAATGTAATAACGACAACAACATCAACTACAATTTGTAGTTGTAAAATCCAACTACATTCCGTGTCCTGCAAGGCCCTAGGTGAATGAAGCCCTGCCTACCTCTTTGATGTCACTTTGTACCAACAGTCTAGCCACACTGGCTTGCATGTTCCTCAGATATTCCAAGTTTGTTTTTTCACATGAAAGATTGTTACAGGCCGAATTATATTCCTCTCAACACTCATATATTGAAGTCCTAACCTGCCCCCCCCGCCCCATACCTAAGTATGTGATTGTATTTGGAGACAGGGTCTTTGATGAGGTAATTAAGTTAAAATGAGGTCATTAGGGTGGGCCTTAATCCAATATGACTGGTGTCCCTGTAAGAAAAGGATATTAGAACACAAAGAGAGAAGATCATATGAAGACACAGGGAGATAGTCCTATCTGTAAGTAAGAGAGATCTCAGAAGAAACAAAACTTGCCAACACCTTGATCTTGAACTTCTAGCCTCCAGAATTGTAAGAAAATTAATTTTTGTTGTTTAAACCATCTGATCCCTGGTTCTTTGTTATGGAATCCCTAGCAAACTAATACAGGTATATATATATATATCTATATCTCCCTCTTTGTGCATGAAATGGACTTCCCCCAGATCTTCCAAGGGCTAAGTATTTCTTTGACACTCAAGTCTCCTCTAAAAGATCACCTCCTCAGAGATACCATGACTATCCTAAATTTTGCCCTGCCCCAGTAACTAACTGAATTGAAAACTGGAGAGGAGACTGGGACTAAATTTTCAGTCAAGTTTGTGTTAGTTTAGATAACACAGTCCTAAGTCAATTAATCCATGCCATTGTCCTAGTTACAGGAATTTGTTCTTTGACAGTTGGTGCACAGCATAGGACTTTTGTTCAATTTTTGTGGGACAGTCCTTCCAGAAAAGCCTGTCTGGTACTCCTGGCAGCCATTTTGTGAACAATAAGAAAAACTGCCTGTAGATGAAGCAGACATACAAAGGAAAGCCTACAGACAGAGAGAATGATAGACAAAACCAGGTCCTTGAACACCCATGCTTAATTCTTACTCTATCATCAGACTTTAAGTTACCGATAAAGCTCCTTTACTATCTAAGCCAATTTTATTTGTGTTTCCTGTTCCTTGCAATGGAAAGCATACTAAAGGATGCACTTACTATCCCATTATTGTATTTTAGCTTCTCTGAAAAAAAATATATAAATTTGTCATATTCACTTATTATTCTGCTAGATTCAGTCTCTCTGAGAGCAGATACCCTGTCTTATTCTCTGTATTGGCAACATGTAGAAAAGCCTGTCACATAACTAATGCATACAAAATATTTATGTGATAAATAGTATCATATTAAGTATGTCAGATATTATTGCTAAATGCTTTATGTGTATTATGACTTTCCTTTATGAAAATAGAGACTTGTTTTCTTCATTTCCGTATGGACCTAAAACAATATAGAGGACTCAGTGAATACTTGCCTTGGAATGAATGAATTTTGCTGCATCCTTATAATAATGACATAAATACCATTCTTATTCTTATTTCACAGATGAGTAGGGAGCTTAATATAAAAGGTAGGGGTGAAAGCCTAGTCTTTAGACTGCAAGACCAGAACACTGGAACGCCTCATGATGAAATAGCTTACAGATTAAAACAACTATAAAAGTGAGTATTAAAATTGGCAAAGAAGGGATGCCTGAGTGTCTCAGTCAGTTAAGCATCCGACTTTGGCTTAGGTCATGATCTCACGGTTCATGGTCGAGCCTGGCATTGGGCTCTGTGCTGACAGCTAGCTCAGAGCCTCTAATCTGCTTTGGACTCTGTGTCTCCCTCTCTTTCTGAACCTCCCCTGCTCACTCTCTCTCTCTCTCTCTCTCTCTTAGAAATAAATAAAACATTAAAAAATTAAAATAAAATTGTCAAAGAAGATTTTCTACCCAAACATAGATTCATTATTCATTCTAGTTTAGTCAGCTTCTAGTGGCACATTTGTGAATCTGCATCATAATTACTCATGGACATTATCTGGTTTTGATTTGTGTTTCTCTGATGATGAGTGATGTTGATACCACCTTACACCTGTCAGAATGACTACAATTACAACTCAGGATACAACAGATGTTGGTGAGGACGTGGAGAAAGGGGAACACTTTTGTACTGTTGGTGGGAATGCAAACTGGTGCAGCCACTCTGGAGAACAGAATATTGCTGAAGGGTTGCTGGAGGCTAGGTAGGTAGGGGGATGTGCCAAATGGGTGATCGGTACTGAGGAGGGCACTTGTTGGGATGAGCACTGGGTGTTATATGTAAGTGATAAGTCACTAAATTCTACTCCTGAAGCCAATATTACACTATATGTTAACTAACCTTGCTTTAAATAAAATTTAAAAAATCAGTAAATTAGATATAACAATGGGAGAGTAAATACCTGCAGGAATTAAATGTATTTAAATGTAAAGTACTGAAAATACCGTAAGTCTTTAATTCCTTGGGAAAAGTTTTTTGTCAATTTTTTTAGTTCATCCGAATTCTTATGTTTTTTTAAATAAACTTTATCCCACCTAATTTTTTAAATTAAAAACACTAAAGTAATTATAATAATAATAACAATGATTATATCTGGATCCATACCAGAAGTACTGAATCATATTCTAAGGGTTGAGGAGTGGGGAGTTACGGAGCCCAGGTAAAGGTAATTTTAAAAGCACAATAGGTTATTCTGATGCACAAAGGTTGAGAATCACTGTCGAATTATAAAATAGCTTATTCTGCTAGTGAGACAGTTGTGCTGTCTGAGAAGTGCTAGAGGGACCAAGGGAGAAGCTTTCTCAGTCACCTTTGCATCAGCAATGGCTAAGTCCATTCAATAATAGCAATACTACTGCTATTACTCTTCTAAATAATGATAATGAATACTTATATAATCCGATCTCTCTGAACCAGGCACTGTACTAAGTTATACATATTCTCATGTTTAATTTTCTAAACAATCTGTGGAGGTGATATCAAAATGATCTTTTGCATTTTTCAGATTAGGAAATAGAGGGTCAACCAGGCTAAGATTTTTGCCCTGGATCTCACACTGAATGTGGGAAGCAGATTTTCTTCTTATTCTAACTCTAATCTTAACCCTATGTACTATTCCCTCTTGGAGATCCTCAATTAATGCTTTTGGAAGGAAACAATTGACAGGCAAGAAGAAAGGAAAGGTAGAAAGATGCAAGAAGAAAAAAAGAATGAAGGAAAGGAACAAGGAATGAGGGAGAAGGAACAGGTGAAGGAGGTGAGGGAATACTCTGAAAGTAGAAAACAAACTCTGAACTCAGACCTGCTTTTTCTTCAAAGGATGAGGCTATTTCTTGTCACTTGGCAGTGATGTATCTTAGGTCTCTGTCATCTTTGGGTTTCCTGGCTTCTAAAACTTGCTGAAACACCACCTCTTCCTCCCTCCCTAAGGAGGAGGGCCAATATGGAAGGGTCAAGTTCAAATACATTATTAGGGAATGGTCCTTGGGGACTTTTTGGTGTGCTCAGCAAAGAGACTAAAAAAAAAAAAAAAATCTCAGTTTTCTGTGGGGAAACTCTTTGGGGGTTCTCTTGCCCTGTCTTTCTCTTGCCTTCTCTGAGTTTAACATGGGGAAATGATGAAATATTACCTTCCTACCATATACGTAATAGAAAAAAAGTGGTTGAGCTGGTGTTAGACCATTATGGAGAAGTTTGGGGGAAAAAGAAGAGGATTTGGCCTGCTACCCTAGGTTTTAAGGAGAAAATTTCTGTATTTGGATTTACCTTTCACTGTCTGTGCTCACCTCTGAAGTGGTAATATTTAGAAGAACAAGATTAGAGTTTTGGCCTGGGGTAAAGTGCCAATGAGGCTATAATCTTGCTTTTGATCTGGACCTCTTAGATCTGACCACTGCAAGCCAAATCTTTACCCATTCTTGTACCTGTTACAGTTCAATAATGCAGGAGTTCCCATGTGGGGTCAGGGACCAGTCCCCCACAGTATAGTAAAATGTGCACATGTGCTTGGAATATCCCTTCTACATATCTGATTTTAGAATTTAAATTAGAAACACACAGCTAGTCACAAAATTCACAAATCTTGGGCCCTTGTCAAATATCACAGAGCTCCTTCCCACCCCAAGCTTACAGTAAGGACAGTTCTGCTTAATCTTGTGAGTACCTAGCACCAATGACTCACAAAGTTTCCTGGGGCTCAACAACATTTGGAAGACATCAGCTTTCCATGAAGAACTTACCTGCTTGAATCAGGAAAGCTTTCCCAAGCCCCAAGTCTTTTACTCTGTGAAAAAATGCTGCTAGTGTTTGACCTTAATGAGACACCAGAGCAGGACAGAATGATGTATGAAAGCACAGCCTTCAGAATCAGACACACCAAGATTTTATTAATGGTAAGTTATTTAACATAGGTACAGATAAGAGTTACCTAACATCTGCAAATCTCATTTCCTTATCTCTATTGGGGTTAACAATAACCTTATAGGGATTTGATGATTAACTGCAACAATCCACAGCACATACTAAGATGCACTTATTCATTAGAGATTTTTGTGAAGTCAGAAACCAACCCAAGAACTAGGCCTGAGGATTTTGATATTATATTGAGCACTGTTCACCAAATCTTGTACCTTTGGCCTCAAAGGGCTCATGTTATATGTTGGGTTCTCTAGGAAGTAGACTCTGAGATGTGGTTTAGTATACAATATATTTGGATTGGAGAATCCTTGGGCCCAATCCTGAAAAAGGGAAGGAAGGAAATAGGACTGAGCAAAGGGAGGGGTCAAGCTGCAGTGCAGGCTGAGAAGCTTCAGCTGGCACCACAAGAAGCTCTAGACTAGACTGGTAGTCAGAATTGTCCTGCACTGGGCAAAAATTACTAGGTTTTTATATCTCTGTCTCAACGGTCATTGTATGTGGCTGTCCCTGGGAGGACTTAGCCTTGGGCAAGGTAGTTTTCTAAACCCAAGACAGTCTTTGAAGGGACTGGCAGCTGGTGTGTGTCTGCTGGCAGCACTCTCCACAGCTTAGCAACAAGTGCTCTTTGAAGAGGGATTTGGGTGGACCATCCTCATGTCCAACATACCATATCCCTACCATACTGATGCATAATGATAGCTAACTCTTGGTTTCCTGTGTGCCAAGTAATGCTCTGTGTATATCCATCCCCCCACCCTCCCTTCTCTCTCACCCTGTCATCTAAACTGAGGGAAGGATTAATTGAGTGAATTACTCAAGATCAACTCCCTGATAAGTAGTAAAGTATCTTTTTAAATAAAATAGTCTAGCAACAGTGCTCACACTCACACTCTTAAACACTGCTATAATTCATCTAGCAGTCTCCAAAGAGACTTTATGGTCCTGTCAGCTACAGCTATATATTTCTAGTAGAGTGGTTATCAAATGTGGTGCCCAGATTAGCCACATCAGCATCTGAAAATTTGGTATAAATGCAAATAACCTGGCTTCACTTAGATCTAAAATCAGAAACTCTGGGAGTAGGGTCCACAATCTGTGTTTTTATAAGTCCTTTAGAAGATTTTCAAGCTTGAGAATCATTGCGGTAGTACATAGGTACAATACCCCCAAAAAGGACTTACCATCTCTCCTAATAGGCATTCTGGTCAGTCTTCCCTTCAGCTGAGTGGCATGCTCCTTTGCCATGGAATTCTGTACCCTCCTGGTCATCGATTCCCAGCTGTGAGTATCTTCCCTGCTAGTTTTCATATTTCAAATGGGGGGCTCTTCATTGTATGGTTTTGCTATCTTCCTCTCTCAGCCTTAAAGGTAGTTCTTGGTTGATTTTATTATTTATAGTTTGATGTTATCTCAAGGCAAAGTTTGGTAACTCAAACCAAGTATATTATTTGTTGGCAAGGCAAAGAGCCCATTCAAATCTTAGCCCCATGGCTTACCACCAGTATGCCCCTGACCAAGTTCAAATTCATCTTTATATTTCAATGTTGTTATCTACAAAAATGAGAATAAAAATACTTGTTTCATGGAGTTGCTCGGCATATTTATTTAGATCATTTATTTAGATAACTACCTAGATTCTGACACATAGAGTATGTTCCATAAGAGATTTGTCTAAAACTTATGTGGATGCCCTTTTCCCTTTCCCCTCTCAGGTATCTTTGAAAGCCTAGCTGGACTTAAGAATCAATAGCCCATAGATAAATGGTATCTTCATGCCATGTACAGTGCCCTACTCCTCCATTCTTGTTATTCTCCCCAAGAAAAGCATTTGTTGAAATATTTCACATTTTTTCTTAAAAAAATTACTATGGGACTGCCAGAAATATATAGGTACTTCAGTGAATTGGTTGAATTTCAATCTATAAATTTTTGTACACACACACTCACACACCTAAGCTGTTGTAACATATGTTTATACAATCATACTATAAGTCTAACAACCTTCTGAGATAAATACAAACCCCTTTATTTTAATGTTGATAAACTCATTAATAGTAGTTAACTATCTTGTCAGATATCACATATAGTCAATACAGGGAAAAACCAAAATTGTAGTTCAGAAACTTATTTTAGTCTTGTTTTCATTATAAAGCCCTCCCTCAAAGAATTGTTATTTGCAATTAAATTATTTTTTTTAACCAAGAAAGATGTTTAGGTGTTGCTGATAGATAAAGGCAGTATTTAGATAACGACTTTCACCATTTCTAACCAGAGCATTACAAAAATTCTCTCTGTGGATTGCAGTTGAGAATCCTGCAGAGAAAAATTCATGTGATCAGCAGGGTCCAAGAAGGCTGTAATGTGGAAGAAGCTGAGAAGTTCTTAAACTTAAAATACCAAGGGATTATTATTTAACCTAAACTAAGGAACCTATGAATGGAGAGAGGAATGAATGAGTGTCTCCTGGAAATGAGTGAGGCCCATTAACCTCCTGGGAAGAGCTAATTGTGGAATAGTACTCAAATAGGAGCCATAAGTTTTCTAGAGGCTGACCTTGAACACCCAGCCAGACTCCACAGGGGTCTTGATCCACTGAAGTCCTGGGTGAGCTACTATTTTCTAGAAGTCAATACAAATAGGAAGGACTGTAGCAGAAGTTATCAACGTTGGCTGCACATTATGATCATCTCTGGGGATTTAAAAATTGCTAATGCCCAAGCCACACCTACATCAATTAAATGAGAATCTTTAGGGGGTGGGACCCAACTACTAGCATTTTTTGAAGCTCTCCATAGGATGATACTATATAGCTAAGGTCAAAAGCCACTATTCTGGAAGTTAATATGTTTTCTTCTTTCTTTTCTCTTCTGTTCCTTTGTATAGCTTACCTTCATTTTTATCTCCTTTCTTCACATTCTTCTTTTCATTCTTTAAAAATAAATATGCCTGAGGACTTATTACATGGGAAGCCATGTGCTATATAAATAGGATGTGATTTCTGTCTCTGTATTACTTTTATGCATTATTCTAACAAATGAATGCAAAGGTACATGTTTAAAAAATATTTGTTTATTGGTTAATAGTTCCATAGTTCAGAAGTCTGGTACAGCATGAATGGGTTCCCTGCTCAGGATATCACAGGGCTGAAAATGAAAGTGTTGGGCATGCTGATTACTTATCTGGAGGCCTGGAAATACATCCACTTCTAAGCTCATTCATGTTGTTGGTTGATTTTAGTTCCTTGGGCTTATAGAACTAATGTCTCAGCTTCCTTGCTTGTTATCAGTTAGGAGCTCTTCTCAGTACTTAGAGGCCTCTCACATTTCTCTCCTTTTGTTGCCCACCAACTTCAAGCTGGCAATGGTACATTGAATCCTTCTCATGCTTTGAATCTATGATTTTGTCTTCTGGTGACCAGCTGGAGTAAAATCTTAGCTTTAAAAGGATTCACATGATTAGGTCAGGACCACTTAGATTATTGCCCTATCTTAAAGTCCATTGATTTGGGACCTTAGTTACATGTGTGAAACTCCTTTCATAGCAACACCTAGGTTAGCATTTGATTGAATAACTGGGAGAAGGTTTGTGTACACACAGGAGAGGAATCTTAAAGGCTATCTTAAAATTCTACCAAAGTCCCCAGGGTGTTTACATGTAGGGAAGTAGTCTTGGAACACCACATAAAGCAATAGAGGATGACAATAGATACAGGGAATAGAGGTGGTACTCATGAATAACTTTAAAAATATTTAATTCCAAGGGATACATGCGGAGGGCCAGAGTTGGCTTCCTTTTAAATTTTTTTTAAAAACATTTTTATTTATTTCTAGGAGAGGGAGAGGGAGAGACAGCGTGAGCAGGGGAGGGTCAGAGAGAGAGGGAGTCACAGACTGAATCAAGCTCCAGGCTCTGAGCTGGCAGTCAGCACAGAGCCTGACGCGGGACTCGAACCCACAAACCGCGAGATCATGACCTAAGCAAAAGTCGGACGCTTAACCGACTAAGCCACCCAGGCGCCCCCAGAGTTGGCTTCCTATAGAAGGTAACACTTGAGCCCATTCGCATAGTTGATAATTATTTATTGATCCCAACTTGTATGTCATATTGTGAACAAGTTTTGAGAGATGAATAGTTAATTTTCCAGGTGGACAGGAGAATGCATTTACTATCCTGAAGGGAGACACCGTATGAAAAATCATGGATACAACAAGTGACAAAGAAGATGGTATTTAATGGTTGAGATGTTGTTCAACCCTACTAGAACATAAAATGTGTATGTGGGGAAAGTGTCTGGAGATAAAGCCAGAGCGAGGCAGGAACCTAATTTATAAAAACCAATGAAGGTTATTCTTAACTTTGTTGAGGAATATTTAAAGTACTATAAAAGTGCAATAAAGTGCACATGTATAAAGTGAACACTTAGATGAATTTTGACATATTAATACACCTGTGAAACCATTACCACAATCAAGAAAATGGATATATTCTATTAGGGCAAGAGAAAACTACTGGAGTAATAGAAAATGTTTGTTAGAAAATATATGTAATCCATCTTTTACCCACTCTATCTCAGGCAACCACTGGTTTGCTTCATTAGCTTACACTAGTTTCCATTTTCTAGAATGTAATATAGATTCATATAGTATGTACCCATTTGTTCTTGGCTTCTTTCACTCATTGGTTTTAAGGTTCATCTATTTGTTGCAAGTATCTGTAGGTCATTCTTTTTTATTGCTGAGTAGTATTCCATTGTGGTGTATAAATATATCGCACTATTTATTTACCTCTTGATAGATACTTGTGCTATTTCCAGTTTTAGTTTACTTAATAATTAAATAAATCTTTTACATTTATTTTATAAATTATTTAATAAAGCTGCTGTGAACATTCATATATTAGTCTCTATAGACATGTTTTTATTTCTTTTAAGTAAATATGTAGGGGTAGAATACATGTCATAACTTTTATCTTTTACTTGTTTTACTTTTAACTTTTTAACTTTTTTTAAATTGAAGTGTAGTTGACACACAGTGTTATAAATGTTCTTGATGTGTTCTGAATATTAAATTCTTTCTTTGATATATGGGCTGTCAATATTTCAATAGCGTGTGGCTTATGGGTTCATCTTCTTTATGATATTTTGAAGTGAAAAAGTCTAGTTTATTGTTTTATTTTTGTGTTTGTGCTATTTGTGTTACATCTGACAAACCTTTGTCTATTCCAAAATCACAAAGACTTCCTACTATGTTTTCTTCTAGAAGTTGTATTGTTTTAGGTTTTACATTTAGGGCTATGATCCATTTTGAATTACTTTTTTTGTGCATGGTATAAGATCAGGGCCAATTTTTTAAATTATTATTTTTATTATTTTTCTAAATTTACATCCAATTTAACATATAGTATAATAATAATTTCAGGAATAACTTAGAACTTAGTGATTCATCACTTACATATAACACTCAGTGTTCATCCCAACAAATATATGCCTTAATGCCCCTTGCCTATTTAACCCACCCCTTCCTGAAAACCCCCCCTCCAGCAACCCTCAGTTTGTTCTGTGTTTAAGAGTCTCTTATGATTTATCCCCCTCCCTGTTTTTATATTATTTTTCCTTCCCTTTCTTTATGTTCATCTGTTTTGTATCTTAAGTTCCCCATCTGAGTGAAGTCATATGATATTTGTCTTTCTCTGACTTATTTTGCTTAGCATAGTACACTCTAATTCCTTCCACGTCTTTGCAAATGACAAGATTTCATTTTTTTTGATTGGTGAATAATATTCCATAGTATATATGTACCACATCTTCTTTATCCATTCATCAGTCAGTGGTCATTTTGGCTCTTTCCATACTTTGGCTATCATCAATAGTGCTGCTATAAACATTGGGGTGCATGTGCCGATAAGGGTCAATTTTAAAAATATATTAATATACAGTTTATTTAGGATGATTTCTTAAAGACTTTTCATTTCTTGTTCAATTGTTTTGGTGACTGTTGAAAATAAATTAAGCAAATGTGGGCCATAGAGGGGTTTTAAGGAGAAAGATTATGTCCCATACATGTAAAAAAGTCATTTTTTTCATTAATTCATTCCATAAATATTTCTGACAATTTTGCAGTATGTCAAAGTGTACCACAGGTAGAGTCTTACCCGCATTTCTGTCTTTAAAACTAGAACAGGGGTGCCTGGGTGGCTCAGTTGGTTAAGTGTTCTACTTTGGCTCAGGTCGTGAATTCATGGTCCATGAGTTTGAGCCCTGCATTGGGCTCTGTGCTAACAGCTCAGAGCCTGAAGCCTGCTTCAGATTCTGTGTCTCCCTCTCCCTCTGCCCCTACCCTACTCATGTCTTGTGTCTTTCTGTCTCTCAAAAATAAATAAATGTTAAAAAAATAAAACACAGGGGCACCTGGGGGGCTCAGTCGATTAAGGCTCCGACTTTGGCTCAGGTCATGATCTCACGGTTCGTGGGTTCAAGCCCAGTGTCGGGCTCTCTGCTGACAGCTAGCTCAGAGCCTGGAACCTGTTTCAGATACTGTGTCTCCTTCTCTCTCTGACCCTCCCCTGTTCACACTGTCTCTCTCTCTCAGAAATAATTAAAAATATTTTAAAAAATTAAAAAAATTAAAAAAATAAAACACACTAGAACAGAGTCTAACCCACACCAGATCCTTGGAAATGTTTGTTTAATAAAAAGGAAAGACAAAATAAGATATAGTCTTTACCTCCAGGGTTCTAAGAATCTATAGTAGGAAGAAAGATCTTTGGTCAGAGTGGATGAATCTATAAGCAAAGAGATGATTGAAAGCAAATTCAGCCCTTAGGTAAAGAGAATATGGGAAGGCATTGAGCTAGTGTAGTGATAGTGAAAAGTGACAATGAGTTCAAGACATACAGAGAATGGTAACTGATGAGAAGGAGTTTAAGAAGTTTTCTAGATTTGCAGCTTAGGAGATACAAAGGATGGTATGCCTGGGTGCCTCAGTTGGTTGAGCGTCTAACTTTGGCTCAGGTAATGATCTCATGGCTCATGAGTTCAAGCCCCACATTAGGCTCTGTGCTGACAGCTTAGAGCCTGGGGCCCGCGTCAGATTCTGTTTCCCTCTCTTTCTGTCTCTTCCTCATTCGTGCTCTGTCTGTCTCTCTCAAAAAATACGTAAACAGTTAAAATTTTAAAAAAAAAGAAGATATAAAGGATGGAGTAGGTATAGTGGGGTCAGAAGCAGGAATCCATACATATATCTGAGTGTGCTTGGGCAGAAAAGGAAGTACAACCTATCTCTTGCCTTCAAAGAGTTTAGAGCTCTCATAAAGGATGGAGACCAGTGCATAGAGAAGATGAAGCATGTACAAAGAAAGAGGCCAGTGAGAGATGATGGGAAAGTAAAGAAGAGACTGTGAGAAATGGCATTTAATTAAGACCCCAGAGGAAGATGAAGATTTTCATTGTTTGAAATGATTGGAGAACATTCCAGACAAAGGGAACAGTGTGGGTTAAAACAGAAGGGTGTGCCTGTACATGTAATGTTTACAGGTCAGTGAGTGGTGTATTGTAAGTAAGGGAGGGCAATGTAGGTTTAGTGGGATTTGAGGCTGAAAGAAAGGGTAAGGCCAAATGATATGTGTGATATTTTCAGGTACCTGATTACAAAGAGCAACTATTCTTTGTCAGGTCCTATGTTAGACTCATCTGACAGATTAGCAAGATTTGGTCTCTGTCTCTCAGAAATTAATTCTTTAGTGAATTAAAAAACCCAATAAATAATGGTAAAGAAGCTAAAATATGCAACAAGGACATATCGAAAGTGGAAGGCACAAAGTAAGGAGTAACTTACTTTGCCTTCAGGATATCTTGACTCAAGAATATCTTAAAGGGCCAGGAGAGGTTTCTGGAGGACATTGAGTGGAGCTTTCCAAGAAGGCTTTCCAAATAGAGGCGGCAGCATGAGCAGAAGTGTGGAAGTACGTGTGCTCATGCTCTGCATCTCTCTTATTCCTTTCTTCATTGCTTCTAACTAAAGGAAATATGCTCCTAAAATCTGAGTTTGGGGCCAGTCCAGTCTCAACTGGGTTAATTTAGTCTACCAAGGACCATAGAGTCTTTTTGCAGTATCAGGCACTGGCCAGTCTTTAATGATGAAGCCAACTTTATTTCTCTTTGTGTTTATTTTTGTGTAAATCTGCCTCAGAAATCTTACATGAAGGAGTGATTTCAAGGTAAGATTCAGGTTCTCCTGGATTTCCATAAAAACTTTATTCACTTCTAATTATTTGGAGTATAGGATTTAGTTCTGTTTAGGGCAGACAAACTTTTGATTGGAAATGCTAAATTTCCAGAGGTTTCTACAAAGTTATTTGTTGTTTTCTTGGCTCAGTGGTCTCTTCTTATCACCTGTCTCAGAGCTCTGCAGTGTCTTGCATTCTGATAGTAAGAAGCCTTAGGGGGGACAATGCAGGCGTTTGGAATTTCAAGTGATTCAGCATCACTGAGGACATGACGTGCTAGAAATGACAATCTCTCCATTTCCACCTGCCAGAAATTCGGGGACCAGTAGCAGCCTCTCCAAGTCATGAATATGATGAATAGCTTTGTGCACACCAGGCGATTATCTTATTCAGGCTGAGAAGATACTTTCTAAATAAAAGCTTGAGTTTCAACTCAGAAAGCACTTTAAGTGTATTGGAATCTTTATGTATATAATCTGTTTCATTGGGTTCTCTCATTTTCATTGAGGCCAAGAAATTGTCCTGATTGCATAGGACATGTTGGGTTTCTTGGGAAACAGATGCTAATGTGAAGTGTATTTGTCAGCTTAGGCTGCCATAACCAAATACCGTAGATTGAGTGGCTTAAGCAACAGAAATTTATTTTCTCACAATTCTGGAAGCTGGAAGTCTGAGATCAGGGTGCCAACATGGTCAGGTTGTTGTGAGGGCTCTCTTCCTCACTTGCATATGTCCACCTTCTTCTCACTGTGTGTTCATGTGATTATTCCTCTTTGAGTACACATGGAAACAGAAAAGAGATCTCACTCTTTCTCTTCCTATAGGCCATTAATCATATTGGATTAGGACTCCACTTTTATACTCTCGTTTAACTTTAAATACCATCTAAAAGCCATGTCTTCAGATATAGTCACAATGAGAGTTATGCCTTTAATGTATGGATATTTTGGGCAGGGGGTGGAATTAGTTGAGTCCATAGCACAGAGATACCCCGCAGGAGGCTTATGAGCCAGTACCTGGAAAGAAAGACAAAAAAGCAGCATTGAATAAAAGGGAGAAGTTGGGCTGTGAAGCAGTCTCACGTAAGATGCCAGTTTACCCTACAAGGAGCTCTGGAGCTGGGAAAGGCCTTACAGGGTTGTCCAAAGTTAAGGCCTTTTTATTGCCATGTCATTCAGTCATGGATGGGAATTGCCTCTAGTGAGAATTCTCTTATTATCTCCTTGCTGATCTGTATATATTCTGAGGATGTGTGGATAGATTCCTAGGTTGTTGCCTTTATTCCCTGGGAATGTGGAAAGCCTTGTTTTAGATTCTTAGATGATGGTATTGATGGCTCATTCCTCAAAATAACTAACTAACTAACTAATTAACTAACAGAGAGAATCCAGACAAAAGGATTGTGCTCCTGAAGTCAGTCAGGGATAAAATACTCAAAATCTAGTTTTAGGAGAAAATGCAGAGGATAGCAGCATCAAAAATATACATTACCTTGGGTAGCTCAGTTTCTAACAAATCTATGCATCAGTCTTTATTTTCCTAAAGTCTAGACTCTAGAAAACTGGCTGGCTCAATTAGCTAAGTTGACCATTTCAGTTCCTTACGTCTCATCTAGAAAATATTTACTATTTCTTCATCTTCATATATTTACCTATTACAAACTATTTGGGCTTTATCAGTCCCTAATCTCACGAAATTAAATCTTTTCATTTTGATCTCCTTAGCCTGCTGCATTATGTCCTTTATAGCAATCCCTACATGTATAATTACCCAGTTAATGGTTAATTCTCTGTTAGAGTGTTAATCACGTGAAACTGGGGAACTGTACATATTCACCATTGTATCATTACTATTTAGTACACTGCTTGGCACAGTGTTCAAATATTATTTGTTGAGCAAATAAATGAATGACTCAATGATGTTAACAAGGCAAGAGTATTTAGGGGTCATTTAGTACCTCTGATCTCTGACAACATATTGACATGGATCACTTTTTTATATTACTTTTTAATAAATCAGTTTAAAAATGAATTATCCAGATTGTACATCAACATACTTTTTCCTCAGGCCATCACTTTTGGTAAAAAAGTCTCAAGATCTTCCTGACATACATCAATAGCAATCTGTAATCATGAAAAAGTCTGTGATTTTAATTTGTCACCCGTGGCCCCTGAAAACATATTATGAGGTTCTCACAGCGAGATACATGCATCTATTCATATCCTTTACTAAAGGACAATCCTTTATCATGGAGAGCTTCCTCTTTGAAGCAATATGGGGAGTACTCCAATACTTTCATGCACATTATTTCACTTGATATTCATAACATTCCCATGGAATAGATAAATAAGACACTTTCTTTCCATTTTATTGATTAAAAAATCAAGACAGAAAATTTAGGAATTTATTTGGGATCAAAAACCTAATAAATAAAGCCTTGGTCTTCTGATTCCAAATTATTTTCATTTCCTATAGAAATTACTATTTTTATAGAACTATTTTATAATTTGATTTATTTTCTAGTATAAATATAGAAATATTATTATATATAGTTAGAATTATTTTTATTTCCTGTGGTTTCTTTCTAATGACTAAATAA
>NW_027532041.1:352970-357492 GCF_008692635.1 Crocuta crocuta | reverse complement strand
ACAGAGTCTGAGTAGGAAATTCATAAGGTTAAAAAATATACTGTGGCAAGGTTTCCCTGATAAGAGACCAATTAGAGACATCAGAAAGAAAACATGATCCTAGTGTGAACTTTATTCAAGACATCTGAAAAGGTCTTCTGACTCAGAGAGGAAACTGGTTGTTTTCTAGCACTATTGTCAAAATATTGGCTGATTATTATCTTTCTGGCAAACAAACTGTTTAAAAGCCATCAAAAGGTGCTCATGTTAAGCCCCATCACTAAGCAGGAAAGCAAAGAACATTACTATGCTTACTTAGTAAAGGCACAGTCACTCTAGGAAGGAAGACAACATTGAGAATTTTATTCTGGCTCTACTTCTGTGTATATACCACAGATAATACTACCCCCATCACCAGTCTCAAGTTCTTTTAGACAGACTAAATACCAGTGGCTCTGTCTGTTAGATTTGTTTTTAAGTCTAAATGAAGAGCCTGACTTTTAGTAAAATTACAATTAGTATAAAAACTAATTGTATGGAAGTCAGAGGCTGAAAAGTAGAAATCAGGGTATGAAGGTTTCTAAAATTGTGTGTGTGTGTGTGTGTGTGTGTGTGTGTTAATGTTTGGAAATGAATGACCTAAAAACAAGGTGTACTGAATTTTTAGTGTGAAGATTCAAAAAATTAGGTTAGAAAAATAAAACCATTCAAGAATAGCAAAGTAAAATTCCTTTAATAATAGAGAAATGTATATATACAATATTCAAACCAACTATACAGGCTAATTAAAGACAAAATAATCATTTTAGATAGATTGAGCAATTAAAGAAATCACATCAATGGATACAAAAAGCAAGTGGTCCTATTTAAAAGCATAAATAATATAAGTTTATAGAGATAAGTCTTATTTTCATTGCACATTAATCAGTCAAATCTTTTATCAGTTTTGTTTTTGTGATCAATGCCTTCTCTAAATAGCCCTTCCCTCTGCTCCATAAAATTTGTAACCTAAATTTACATACTCAATACCATTTACTCTGAGCCAATACTTTTCACTTTAAAAAATTTTTTTTAATGTTTTATTTATTTCTAGGAGAGAGAGAGAGAGACAGCGTGAGCAGGGGAGGGTCAGAGAGAGAGGGAGTCACAGACTCTGAAACAGGCTCCAGGCTCTGAGCTGGCAGTCAGCACAGAGCCCGACGCGGGGCTCGAACCCACGAACCGCGAGATCATGACCTAAGCGAAAGTCGGACGCTTAACCGACTAAGCCACCCAGGCGCCCCTATTCTGAGCCAATCCTGATGAAAGCCTGTATAATATAAAATTCAGGTAGATGCAATAAATTAAATATGTATGTTGTAAACTTTAAGGTAACCTAAAAATTTTAAAAAATAAACATAACTGAGGGGCGCCTGGGTGGCTCAGTCGGTTAAGCATCCAGCTTCGGCTCAGCTCATGATCTCACAGTTCGTGTGTTCAAGCCCCGTGTCAGGCTCTGCGCTGACAGCTAGCTCAGAGCCTGGAGCCTGTTTCAGATTGTGTCTCCCTCTCTCTCTCACCCTCCCCTGCTCACGCTGTCTCTTTCTCTCTCTGAGAAATAAATAAAACATTATTTTTTAAAAAAAAAAGCATATCTGAAAGAACAAAAATGAAGGTAAATAGAATTTTAGAAAATTATCAAATTTAAAAGCAGGTGGTAAAAGAAAAAAATAAAAAAGGATGGGCTGGAATAAATAGAAAACATCCAATAAGATAGTAGATTTAAATCTAAAGCTACAAATATTTACAGTAATAATGAAAGGTCCAATAATTCCAGTTAGAAGATAGAGGTTATCAGATGGCATATAGTATGGTCATGTTGTTTTTTTATTCTACCCATGAAAAAAATCACTACAAATATAAAGATGTTGATAAGTCAAAAGCTATTAATAGGGAAAAAAAGGTATGTAAACACTAATAACTAAAAGAAAAATAGAATGGTTATATTATCAGATAATCTAGATTTCAATACAAGGAATAGTATCAAGGGTAAAAGGAGACATTACTTTATGATAAGTGGGGTTAATTTCCCCTAAAAGACATAAGAATACTAAATGAGTATAGACCTAACAATTGAGCTTTAAAAATACAGAAATGGAATGGAGCCAAAAGATTAAATAGCCAAATCCACAGTCTTGATTGAGAGAATTTAATATTCCTCTCTCAGTAATCTACAGAACAAATAGAAAATCAGTGAGGCCTGTGCAGTTTAATAAACCAACTGGACTTAATTGACATTTAAAAAAACAGACTTCATCCCCAAAGGCAGAATATACATTTGTATTATCTTTGTGCCTCTAAGCAGTTTCCAAGATAAGATTAGTCATCCAAGAGATTTACTTCATCTAATGGGGAAAAAAAAAAAAATAGAATGTATCCAGAAGAGATAGGAGAGGTATCAAACTATCATGAAAATCTGACCTTTATGTGAGAATGAAGGGTAAAGAGTTTGACAGGCAGTCTCAGATTGCAGAACAGTTTGAAGAACATTTCAGGAAGACCAGTTGGCTTGTCAGTTAGCCAAACCACCAATCAGGAGAGTTGTACATCTGGAACTCAAATCATGGACCTGACTTTGTATTCCTACCAAGTTTTGTCCTTCCGTAAGAACATCTCACAGGTAAAATGACTTAGCATGAATAATGCAGTGGTAAATTCAGTGAACACCAGCTAAGGCCATCCAAAAATTATGCTTCCCCTTTAGGAGATCTAAGTAACACATATTGATTGATGCCAAATACATGCCTTATGCTTCACACAGCTTTGAACAAAAGATCCTCCATGGTTCCTGTGGACCTCTTTGTGAGGACAAATAGTAAAGGAAGACTAGTGAGATGAACTACAGCCATTGGTGCTGGAGAAATTCAAATAAAGTTCATAGTTTAATCATTTTAGTATTGTACCTATGTTGACATTTTAGTTTTGATAAATGTACCTGTGATAGTGTGATATGAAAAATGTATATTTGTTTTGTTGTTGTTTTTTTTTTTTTTCTGGTACCTATCACAGAGCTCCTGTAGCCTTTCTAATTTTCTAAGTGATAGGTGTGAGAGGAATATCATTTATATTATTTATATACAAAACATATTCAGCCCCTTCCAAACATACCTTATTCATGCTAATTAGGTATCTCTTAGTGGATGCCTAAAGAGCATCAAGGATGGGGACTGGTTGCCTCAGGAACCAACCATGTGATTAGAGAAATTTTCAGCTCTAACCCTGACTTCCAGGGAGGGGAGAGGTGCTGGAGATTGAGTCACTCACCAATGGCCAGTGATTTAAACAATCACATCTATATAAGGGAACTTCCATGAAAAAAAAATAGGAGAGTTTCTGGGTTGGTGAACTGCATCCTTGCACTGAGAGGGTGGTGCATCCCAAATGCCACAAGATAGAAATTCCTGCTCTTATAGTGCTCTGGACTTCACCTATGTACTTTCTCATCTGGCTATTTATTAGTATACTTTATAATTTCCTTTATAATAAGCAAGTAATAATAAGTAAAGCATTTTCCTGATTTTTATGAGTCAATACAGAAAATTATCAAACCTGAAGAGGAGTCATGAGAACCCCAATTTGTTGAGTCAGATAGAAGTGTAGGTAACCTGGGAACCCATTACTTGTGATTGGTATTTGAAGTTGGTGGTCGTCTATGGACTGAGTGCTTATACTGTGGGGTCATGCTAACTCCAGGTAGTGTCAGAATTGAATTAATTATAGAGCACACTACTGATATTTTCAGAGAACTGGAGAATTGCTTAGTGTGGAAAATCCACACATTTGGTTTCAGAAGTTTCAGTGGATAAAAAACAGAACTTAATAGTTATATTATGATGATTATATGGTTAACCTTGGAGAAGATGGGCAAATAATACATGGTAATTGTTCTATTTTTGAACTTTTCTGTAATTCTAAAATTATTTTAAAAAAGAAGAAGAAGAAAAATAATATTATTTCCTCCAACTGATTAGTCAGTTTCCCTGCCAACGCGGTAAGTCTTCTTGCTTATTGGTCTTTGGACATGAGGAGTCCAAAGTATCCTAGTGGTAGCCATAGGTTGTAGTGAATGAGCTCTTTCTGAGTCTCTTTTATGAACACTTAGTAGAGAAAGAAAGGGAGAGACAGAGGGGAGATCCAAACTACAAATATCACAAATAAAAGAGGTGGAATTACCTAGATCCTACAAACATTTAGATGATAATATGGAAATGTTTTGAATAACTTTAGGTCAACACATTTTACAATGTAGATGAAATGGACAAATTCTTTGGAGGACAAACTAGCAAGACTCACACAAAAAGAAATAAATACAGAAAGTTGTTAACATGATAACAATCACATTGAAGAGTTCCCTTTAATTCCTACTTTGCTGACAATTTATATCATAAATATAATCCATATTATTAAATTATAAAAACATAAAATTATATATTATATATTTTATATATATTTATATTACTAATATATTATAAATATATATATTATAAATAGGTATGGATTTTTT
>NW_027532041.1:348490-352845 GCF_008692635.1 Crocuta crocuta | reverse complement strand
TTATAAATAGGAATGGATTTTTTCAGCTTTTTTTTTTGGGCATCTATTGAAATGATCATATGGTTGTTTAATAAACATAGCTAATTTCCTCATTGTTATAGCCCATTCTGTCTCATACATAAAAATCATAGCTATTATTATGAATTTAGTATCAATATTGAGATTTGGTTACTTGGTTCTTGCCTATATTGATTACTACCTTTTTAGGTTCTGAAGGGATGTAAAAAGGGGGTAATATAGCCTAATATATTTTTATTCTTTTTGATAATGTCTCCTCTACCAATTTCGTAGCATTATTTAATTTCTGGGTGAACTTGAAACAACCACCTTAGGAATACCAAGATTAACACTACACTTTTCTCTTATAGCCTAAAATCACTCTTTTTTTTTTTTAAATGTTTATTTATTTTGAGAGCAAGAAAGAAAGCACGAGCAAGCAGGGAGGGGCAGAGAGAGAATCTCAGCCCAGTGCAGGAGTCCAGCTTACAACCACTGAGATCGTGACTAGGAGATTATGACTTGAGCTCAAATCAAGAATTGGATGCTCAACCAGTTGAGCCATCCAGGCACCCTAGCCTAAGGTCACTCTTATATAGCAAATAACTGTACCCTATCTCTCTTCTGGAGCCCACTCTGGCCTCTTTTCAGAACTAGAGGTGCTTTTCAAATGGAAAGTGCATTCAAAGTTTTAACATGGAAAAAAAAGTAAAGAGTAGGAGGATTTTTAAAAATAGCAGCTTTTAACAAATGTCTTTAAATGTTGATTTGCTTCACTAAACTGAAGTTCATGAGGCCAAGATCATGTTTTGTGTTTATATTTTATTCTTGTTTGTGTGTTTGTTTCCAAAGGCTCTTCTAAGGCTTGGCACAGGGTGCCTCATTAAATATTGAATAAATAAGTGAACAAATAAATGTCTTATCTTAGGTCATTATGTTATGTTGACCCATTTGTTCATTCTCTGTAGAGGTATGTTTTCTTCTCTGAAGAAACTAGAGTATATTTCAACATTTATGTTAGGTCACAAACAATGGCCAGTGATAAAGTAAACTACAAATAAAATCCCTGGTATAGTTTAGAGACAAATAAGAGATTTTTAAATGGAAAAGCAGCAGTTGATTTATTTAAAAAGTGCATGTTTGTCTGAGGGAAAATATAATAGAAGTTTACTTTTTTTTTTTTCTTGAGAGTAGAATCTAGAGACTTATGTGGACACACTAGAAGACAGTAAGTTGTCTAGTAACTGTTATTTCTGATGTTAGGTTTAGGAAAAAAATCTGGGAATCCCAAATTACTTGTTACCTTGGCAACCACAGGTAGAACACAAAAGAGATGGGATTGACTCACTAAATCCCTTTCTAAATCCTCTCAAAGATTTAGCTTTGTTACCTTATCAAGTCTATCTCTAGAAATCTTGCTCCTCTAAAAGACTTAGCAAAACCCTCTGATTGAGATTCAAAATGATTTCTCTGTATCACTGATGAACTTTTATTAAGCCTGATCTTTTGAACTCTCATCAAACTAAAGTTTGATCTTCTTTTGCAAAGGTAAATCACAGATTCCAAACCAGGTTTTAGATATTTATGTTTCACAGATGTGATCCACCAAAGTAGAAAATTTTTAAAGGAGATTTTGGGGCACCTGGGTAGCTCAGTCGGTTAAGCGTCTGGCTTCCCCTCAGGTTATGATCTCATGGCTTATGGGTTCGAGTCCCGTGCTGACAACTAGCTCAGAGCCTGGAGCCTGTTTCAGATTCTCTCTCTGACCCTCCCCTGCTCACACACACTCTCTCTCTAAGAAATAAATAAAACTTTAAAAAAAAATTTTTTTAAGGACATTTTAGCCAGGAAGGCTCACCTGGCTTTGGTGTTCATATTCAGTACTTACTGAATACATTAAGACAAATATGTCTGTTGTTGAATAACAAGCAAACAATATAACAGGCCATTAAGTTTTCTTCTGAACTCAGCATATTTAGTGATATTGAAATGTCCCTTCTAAATCTTTCCCACTCTTCAAATTGTGCAGCCATTGAGCAAATGGATCACAGTTTCTTATTTAGGAAAATCATGTGGTGTTCAGCCCCTGGAACATTGCTACACATTGATAAATAAAAATCACTGTCACAACATAATAAGACCACCAAATAGTATTAATCTTGCATTTCCATGGAATCTTGCAGTCTAAAGAGAACTTCAATATTGTTCATTCATCTTCATTTAAACTTCAGAATACTGAAATGAATATTACTGTCTTCCTTGTATAGCTGAGAAAAGTGAAACACAGATTATCCAAGTGACTTTGCCCAAGATAACACAAGTAAAGAAGCTGGAATTTAATGCACATTTACTGAGATTTCTGCTACGTCATATTACTTTCTCCTTTATGTAAAGTAATATTTTGGATTGGATGAGATAGTGAAACATACGAGAAGGACACAGAAGACTTGAAAAATATCTAGGTGTCAGGTGATAAAAAGTAAAGTTTTGAATATTTAAATAGGTTGAACTCCATCCTCTAATATTTAAGGAATCATTGAAAACCATTAAGCAGGAGAGGAATATAATTAAATTTGTATTTTGTAATGATGACTCTGGAATCATTAAGGAAAAGAGATTTAGGTGTCAGAAGACGATAGAGAAGTCAGTGAGGATATTACTTCTGTTGAAGTGAGCTATACAACTTGCAATTACAAGTGAAATAAATGGGTGGGACATGAGTAGAGGAAGAGGCACCTACTAATCAGGCAGACACTGGACTAGATGCTTTGTGAATACAATCTTTAATTGTTAAAAATGCCATACTATGCACTACTGTTTTTATGCCCTACAGAAATTATATAATATGTTTTATTTCTCATAGTTGGCAAATGGCATGACCAGGATTTAAATTAGAGTTAATGTGGTTCCAAATCTCTTGATTTTTTATCAACATAATTCAAGTGCAATGGGATGGAGACAAAGAAACATTTACAGGTACTATTTAAGAAACAAAATCTATCATTTATGTGATTACAATAAGAAATGAAAGAAGAATCCAGAATGTTTCCTAGTTTTATGGCTTGAGTGCCTGGATGAATTATTGTAATGAGTATTGAAATGAGCAATTGGAGATGAAAAGCAGATTTGGTGGAAAGATAAACATTTCTATTGTGGTTCTTAAAATTGTAAGAACTCAGGTTCTTAGAATTACCTGAGTTGCTCTTAAAATCAGTTTTAATTGTCCCTTTTTCCCCACTAAATGTAAACATCATGAGGGCAAGGATCAAGCTATCTCTGAGTATACAATTACGTATAATAGCATAGTGCTTAGTATATAATAGATGCTTAAATAAGTAAATAAAATTCCTAAATTATCAAGCACACTGTAGTCCATAATACTTGTCTTAGGTTTAAACAGTCAGGATTTGCCAAAAAAACCCCAGGAACTTCACTAAGTATTTCAAGTAAGAAAGATTTATTATACAGGAGAAATAGGGTTATAAAACTTTTGGAAGTTCTGGAGGAATGAATGCATTAGAATCATTGCTGTTTCCTCAGGAATTTCAAAAAAGAATTTCAGAGGTGTTGTAATAATCTCAACTCACTAAAAATCTAAGTGGGGTATTTTAAGGACAGTTGGAACCTGCTAGCAAAATTCCACATCTGTCATCTCTCGAATCCATGTGTCTGTCCATTGCTGTTACTGAAAAATATAGATTCTCCTTTTCTTGCACCTTCCAAATGTCTAATAAATTTCTCAAGATTATATAAGAAATGTGGTTTCTAGGCTTTTAGCCACTATAGAAAAAGGGATAACTTTGACAGGTGGGTGTGACATTATCATCAAATGATATCTGGCAGATAGATAAGTCATCTGCTTTATCCTCAGGCTTTTTCAGAGATGGAAGGCAACTTTCTCTCTACTGTTTCTGCTTTCTCCCTGCTTGAACATGCAAAAATTATGGGTCATGTTTTCTTTTCTCCACTGTATGCCTCACAAATACATGTTTTCACATACATTTGTTCAAAATAAATAATATAATATGCTGATAGATAATTCTTTCCATTTCATTAATATCTTCTGGTGGATTCCAAATCAGTGTTGTCACAGATTATACTCTTAAAGGGTATGACTACTTCACTGGTTTGGAATGTTATTCACAAATTGTACTCATTAGTAATCAAACCAGGTTTTTAGAATCACAGAAGAGTAAAAAAAAAAAAAAAAAAAAAACTGTTTAAAGGAACCCAAATATTACTTTGTCCAGCCTCTCATTCAATGTACAAAACTCTTTCATAACATCTTCAAACATTTCTATCAGGATCTTAGTTTATGGTAAAGTAATCATTTCCTTTTTTTTTTTTTTTTTTTTTTT